>NC_056749.1:2854611-2952111 GCF_019279795.1 Protopterus annectens
GGTACAAATTTTTCTAATTGGGGCTAGATCATTAAGTACTTGTAGGAAGGCACTATTGAAGTACTGTACTGCATGGTCCAACTAAAGAGTTTTTAGTGGTGCTCAGTCATATTGCTGAAGAGGAGTATTAAATAAGGTAGGAAAAAAGTGTTTTTTATTGTGAATGTAGCAAAATGAAATATTACAGGAATCGTGCGTATGTTTTCTAATCAAGTAGGTATAGAGGTGATCGCTTAGTGTGTCAAGAATACACCCAGCATCATAGCTAATATTGGATTTATTTGTTAAAATCCAGTCAAGAATGGATTTCCTGTTGGTGTGTTTGTCGATGCGTGTGGGGTGGTTAATGTTTTAACAGAAATTGTACAAGTTTAGAGTTAGTAGGGGGGTTAGAAGAACAGGTAGTCCAGTAAAGGTTAAAATCTACAAGTACAATAGTTTCATGGCTGAAGTTGGTAGAGGCCCATTCAAGGATGTTTTCATTATTTTGGAGGTTATTAGCAGGGGGCAGGTAGATTGCTATAAAGTTAATGGACTTATGATTACTCATATCTAGCCGTACTACTGAAACTTTTGAGTTAAGGACATCAGTGTGCCAATTTAAGATGGTCTTTAAACAAAATGGCAATACCACCACCATGCCTTGATACTTATCAATTCTAAGGATGTTATAACCACTGGGAAAAAATTCTTCAGATTTAATATGAGGCTTAAGCCACGTTTCAGTAATGACAGCTATATCAGGGGAGATTCCTGTACTCTGTTTATCAAGCTTCTGTATCACTCTATCACTCCACTCTCAATCTACTCAGAATCATACAGATTGTTCAGGGGTGATCTGTCTCTCACATACAAGGCAATCTTGGACCCTGCCCTACTAGAGATGCTCCAACTTGAGAGGATAAGAACTTTTCATGACAGGAATAACAAAAGGATGTGGACTTGGAAATCCAGATGGCAAGTTTTGCTTGCAGATAGACTAGCTAACTTGATTTCCTAGAAAGAAACAAAAGTTTAGTCCATCTTCCTAACATTTTTGTCTTGTCCACATAGAACCAAAGTTGCCTGTGCACATCCAAAGAGTGCAGGAGTCTTTGACCCTTGTTTTTAGGATTATTAGTCTGGCTGAATGACAACTCAGTGACAACTTTAGACATGAAGGAAGGACTGACCCTAAGAGACAGGAGGGAGGAAAGGCCCTCAGTTACTTTACAAACCTTTCTGGAAGAAGTATGCTTTTCCAAGTCCAAAACTTTAGAGATGCAGAAGCCACTGGTTCAAAGGGTGGCTCACTAAGTTTTTCCAAGACAACTAAAAGTTAAGGTCCCAAGAAAGGGAGAAAGCCTTCTGAGTTAGTTTAAATGAAAGATGCCCTTAAGAAACTGCTTCAACTAAATTCTAGAAAGCAAGGGTGGATCAAGTGACATACATCCCGAAATGGCAGGAGCCGTGATAGAGGAATAGGCTAGACCAGCTCTTAAGAGCTCAAACAAGTATGAAGGTAGAGTGGGGTCCCAGTTTTTATGGGATTCTTGTTTTTTTTTACACTGAATAGAAAATCTTTTCCATTTCGATATACAAGATCTAGTAATAGGTGTCCTCATTTCCTGGAGAACCTGGAACATATCCTCAGGAAACTGGTGTCTGAAAGAGATTAAAATTCTACCATCCACAATGTCAAGTTGAATACTTGCAAGTTGGGATGAAGTAGAGAAAGTACAGTTGTGTACACTTACCATAAATGTAGATGTTCGAGTGTATTCACTGTTGCAGTCATTATATTTGGGTAATCTGCTGGCAGGTTGGCCTCAGTCGGCCTGAATAACAAAGTCTTGGGTCCTGCGTCGGTTGCTGTCTCCTCTTCCATGACGTCAGGTCGTCAGGGGTATAAAACATGCAGTCGACGCCATTTTAATCATTTTTTCTTGCCCCAGATGTCAGGTGCCCCCCAAATGGGAAGAAAAAAAAAATATATATATACATATACATATATATATATATATATATATATATATATATATATATACACACACATATATATACACATATATATATATATATATATATATATATATATATATATATATATATATGGGTTCCTATGAGTTCATCGAAATGTCAAATCACTGACACTCACCTCTTCGACACCAAACCATCGACTTTCATATCATTGACAATTCCGGTAAGCGATCTTCCCCCTTGCAGGACCCATGGTAGCACTTGTTTCTCTGGTACGACATAAATAACAACACTTTCAAGGTAAATTATACAGAATCACGTAAACCCTACTCGTTGTAACACAGAAACAAGCACTACCATGGGTCCTGCAAGGGGGAAGATCGCTTACCGGAATTGTCGATGATATGAAAGTCGATGGTTTGGTGTCGAAGAGGTGAGTGTCGGTGATTTGACATTTCGATGAACTCATAGGAACCTATATATATATATATACACACACACACATGTACTGTAGAAGACAAAAATTTTACCTTCAACTAAAAGCAAATACACCACAAAGGCTTTTGAGCATAGTGAAGGAAAGAAGAGGTATAATAACAGAGAAGAAAGGGGGCTGGCGGATGGGTAACCCGGACTGCAACAATGAATACACTCGAACATCTACATTTATGGTAAGTGTACACAACTGTACTATGTTCTTCGTGTTTCACTGTTGCAGTCATTGCATTTGGGTAGAATCCCAAAGCTATGGTTGGGAGGATGGATTTATACAGCATTAGGAGCAGCTATAAGGCCCTGCAGGACAGCAGTGGCAAAGCCTGCTATGGATTTAGAGAAGAGAGGTAAATGGTAATGTTTGGTGAACGTGTGAACTGAGCTCCAGCTAGCAGCTTCTAGAATGTCTCTGGTAGGAACCCCTCTGAGAAAGGCTGCAGAAGTAGATGCAGCCCTGGTGGAATGAGATCTGATCTCCTTGGGCACAGGTTTACCATGGTGCAAGTAGCAGAAACAAATGCAGTGGCTTATCCATTTTGAAATAGTCTGCTTTGATACAGCCTTCCCCTCTGATCCTGTAGCAAATGCCACCAGTAGTTGGTCAGACTTTCTTAGAGATTTTGTCCTGTTTAAGTAGAATCTTAGTTGTCTGTGTACATCCAATGAATGCAGAATCCACTCCCCCTTGTTCTGCGGATTTGGGAAAAAAGTTGGCAGATGAATGGTTTGATTAAGAGCCACACTGGACACCACCTTAGGCATGGATTGGTCCTAAGGGCCACCCTGTCCAGATAAAGGATAATGAAAGGCTCCACTGCCATGAGAGCCTGTAGTTCTGAAATCCTTCTTGCTGAAGTGATTGCTAAAAGAAAGGTTGTCTTCCAAAAGAGAAATTTTATGTCTGCCATCGCCGCTGGTTCAAAAGGAGGTAGGGTGAGTTTTTCCAGCGCAAAATTGAGGTCCCATGCAGGAGTCAGTCCTCTCCTGAGAGGCCTTAAATCTTTGGCCCCTCTGAGGTACTGCTTTAGCAGGGGATGAGAGAAGAGAGGAGGCTCTGTGTTGTAATGAGCCAAGATGGCAGAGGCATGGATTTTTATTGATGAAAATGGTAGGCCCTTGAGAAGCATCTCAGTTAAGTATTCCAAAATCTGAGGAATATCAGGCTTTGCTGCGTCTATTCCTTGTGCTTTGTTCCAAGCACAGAATCTCTTCCATTTATCAGCTTAAGATTTTCTAGTACTAGGCCTTCTAGCCTCCAAAATGACATCCATCACAGATTTACTGAGAGATGTGATTGGTGAATTTAAATCATTAGCCATGCTGCAAGATTCAGAGTTTGGAGCTGAGTATGCAGAATTTGATAGTTCTGCTGAGACAGTAGATGAGGTGTTTGAGGCAAGTACCACGGAGGAAGGTGTGACATGTTCCTTAGAAGCAGGTACCAGTGTTGGCGAGGCCAGTCCAGAGCAATCAGAATCATTTTCGTTTTTTTCTGTCTGACGTTTAGTAAGACCTTGGAAAGTAGATGCAGAGGGGGAAAGGCATAGACTGATAGGCTTTTCCAGCTGAAGGATAGAGCATCCACTTTCCATGCTTTTTTGTGATGAGTTCCTGTGCAGAATTTGTCCAAATGATAGTTTTGGGGAGAGGCAAATAGATCTATGTCTGGGTTCCCCCATTTTTGTGTCAACATGCTGAAGATTTGTGGATCCAGTTTCCATTTGTGTGGGTCCATAATATTCTGCTTAGGTCGTCTGCCAGAGAATTTTGCTTTCCTGGCAAGAATTGAGCTTAAAGATGTATTTGGTAAGTCCAGGCTGTGTTCCACAAGACCATGGCTAGTCTGCAAAGGGGGTAGGAGTGGGTACCCCCCTGCTTTTTTATGTACCACATGACTGTGGTGTTGTCCGTCTTTATCAGTAGTTGTCCTGGATGAAGGAAGTCCTTGAATGCTGTTAGAGCATTCTGTACCGCTAGCATTTCTTTCTGGTTGATATGTAGATGCATTTGATTTGGGCTCCATTTGCCCTGAATGCATCTCCCTGCCAGGTGGGCCCCCCAAGCATAGTCTGATGCATCTGTAGTTAGGGTTTGGGTGGCAGAGGGTAGAATGAATGACAGTCCCTTGTTTTGGTAACATGCCTCTGCCCACCAAAGAAACTCTTGTTGCAGGCAGTAAATGAGAGGAATCATTTCCAAGCTGTGATAATGTTGACTCCATAAGCTTTTTAGGTACCACTGAAGTTTCCTCATATGCAGTCTCGCATATGGAATTAGTAGAATGCAGGATGCCATGAACCCCAAAGCCTGCAGAATTTGTCTTGCAGAAAGCTGGGTTTTTGTTGTCATTTGTTTGAAATATGCTGTCAATTGAATTTGTTTGTCTGGCATGAGGTAAGCCATCTGGGCAGTTGTATTCAAGCTTCCACCCAGGAATGTAATTATTTGAGAGGGTACCAGTTGTGACTTATTTTCATTTATTGTATATCCTAGGCATGCTAGAAGCCTTTTTACAAACACAAGATGCTGAAGAAGAGTGTCCTTGTCCTCTACCTGAATGAGACAATCATCGAGATATGGATAAATTTGAATGTTTCTTTGTCTGCAGAATGCAATTACTGGTGCCAGGCACTTTGTGAAGACCCTGGGTGCAGTAGATAAGCCAAAGGGCAGTGCAGAGAAAGTACAGTTGTGTACCTACCATAAATGTAGATGTTCGAGTGTATTCACTGTTGCAGTCATTACTCTTGGGTTATCCTGCTGGCAGGCTACCCTCAGTCAGCCAGAATTCCAAAGTCTAGGTCCGGCGTCAGTTGCTGTCGCCTCTTCCCTAACGTCAGTGCGCCAGGGGTATAAAAGATGCAGCCGACTCCATTTTCTTCAGTCTTTCTTGCCCCAGATGTCAGATGCCCCCAAATTAGTAGGCTGAAAAAATATGCCAATAAAAATGCATGCACAGAAATTACATTTCCTTCATATACAAGCAAACACACCCAATAGGTTGTATAGGAGAGAGTAGTGCAGATAGACCCAGTGAAGAAAAAGGGGGAAGGTGGGTGGGTAACCTGGACTGCAAAAGTGAATACACTTGAACATCTACATTTATGGTAGGTACACAACTGTACTATGTTCATTGTGTTTCACTGTTGCAGTCATTACTCTTGGGTTAAATCCCAAAGCTGAGGATGGGTGGCTGGGCTAAATAAGATTAGGATAGGCTAAGAGGCCCTGCAGGACTGCAGTGGCAAAGCCTGCTCTGGACTTAGAGTATAGAGGTAAGTGGTAGTGCTTTGTGAAGGTGTGCACTGAACTCCAGGTTGCAGCCTCCAAGATATCTTTGGTTGGTACTCCTCTGAGGAAGGCTGCTGAAGTGGCTGCTGCTCTGGTGGAATGAGGCCTAATGCCCTTAGGCACTGATTTGCCATGTTGAGAATAGCAGAAATGGATACAATGGCCTATCCATTTAGAAATCGTCTGTTTTGAGATAGCCTTTCCTTGTGATCCCGTAGCATATGACACTAAAAGTTGCTCAGTCTTTCTGAAGGCTTTAGTTCTGTCCAAGTAGAAGCGTAGCTGTCTGTGTATGTCCAAAGAATGCAGAATTTTCTCACCCTTGTTCTGTGGATTTGGATAAAAAGTAGGCAAGTGAATGGTTTGGCTGAGGGCCACACTGGACACCACCTTAGGCATAAATGTAGGGTTTGTCCTCAGAGAAACCCTGTCTGGATGAAAAATGAGGAAAGGTCCACAGCCATGAGTGCTTGTAACTCCAAGACTCGCCATGCAGAGGTTATTGCTAGGAGTAGAGCTGTTTTCCAGGATAAGAATTGAGGTCCCAGGCCGGAATTGGTGCTCTCCTTGGAGGCCTAATGTTTTTGGCCCCTCTGAGGTACTGCCTTATTAAGGGATGAGTAAAGATAGGTGGTTCTGCATTGTAATGGGCTGAAATGGCAGAGGCATGAATCTTAATTGATGAGAAAGAAAGGCCTTTGTTCAGCATCTCAGTTAGATATTGTAAAATCTGAGGGATATTTGGTACAGACGTGTCAATGCATTGTTCCTGGTTCCAAGCACAGAATCTCTTCCATTTCTCTTCATAAGATTTTCTGGTACTGGGCCTCCTGGCCTCCAAGATAACATCCAAGACAGCTTTTGAAAGAGGAGTGCTCTGAATGGCTACATTATCTGCCATGCTGCCAGATTTAGGGTCCTGAGTTGGCTGTGCAGGAGCTGATTGTTTTGTTGGGTCAGCAAGGGAGAAGTTTGAGGCAATATCCATGCTGGACCTTGAGACAAGCTCTTTAGGATTGGGTACCAGTGCTGGCATGGCCAGTCTGGTGCAATCAGTATCATTTTTGGCTTCTCTTGTCTGACCTTTAGGAGTACCTGGGAAGGAGAGGCAGTGGAGGAAAGGCATATACTGTTAGATTTTTCCAGCTGAAGGATAGGGCGTCCACTTTCCATGCTTGTTTGTGATAAATCCTTGTGCAAAATCTCTGCAATTGGTAGTTGTGAGGGGGAGGCAAATAGATCTATGTCTGGGCATCCCCATTTCCTTATTATCATGCTGAAGACTTGTGGATCCAGCTTCCATTCGTGGGGATCCATGAGGTTTCTGCTTAGATTGTCTGCCAGAGTATTTGTTTTTCCTGGCAAGAATTGTGCTTGCAGGTGAACTTGGAAAGCCAATGCTGTGTCCCATAAGGTCATTGCTTGTCTGCTGAGGGGGTAGGAATGTGTACCTCCCTGCTTGTTTATGTATCACATGACTGTAGTGTTGTCTGTCTTTATCAGTAACTGTCCTGGATGAAGCAGGTCCTTCAAAGGACAAAACCACCACCGTAACAGGTACAAGCATGCAAAATCTGTAGGTAATGCTACTGAATGCTAGAAGTCTAAACCTCAAAATGCACTCTCTCGAGGCACTCCTAAAAATGGAGAACATAGATATCTGTGCAGTAACTGAGACCTGGTTCAAGGCTCCAGAGAGCACCCCTGCAATACCAGGCTACAACTCTTACCACACTTTTCGGCCACCAAACCAGGACTGAAACACTAAAGGTGGAGGAGTGTCAATATTCACCAAGGATATTCACACCACCAGGCTAGTTGGCCAACACAATGTGTCTGAAATTCTCCAAGTGCAACTAACACTAGGTAAGACTGCAATCCAAATTGTAGCTTGATACAGATCCCCCACCATACACCAAGATTCTCACTACACCTTTCTAAACATACTGGAAAATATTAAGATAGAACCAAACACCCTAATACTGGGTGATTTTAACTACCCTGCCATTAACTGGGAAAACTACTCATGTCCCAACACCTTTATAGAACGGTTCTTGGAATTCATAAATTCCAACGCCCTGGATCAACTAATCCATAGTCCCACCAGGGGCTCCAATATCCTAGACCTGGTCATTACCAACATGGGAAATCAATGCTCCATACCTATGGTCACCCCCTCGTTAGTCAGGTCTGACCATAAGCTAATCACCTTTAACATCCACATCCCACCCCCACCCCCCAGTAAAGAAACCACCATAAAAAACTTCTCCAAAGACAACTTCATGTTACTCAAGTCAGAAGTGACAAACTTCATGACACCCATGCAGACGGGAACTGAAAGTTCAACTGCTGAATCCTACACTAAGGCACTGTACGAGCACATCCACTCATGCATGAATCGTGCCATCCCAAATAGAACCAAAATGCTCTCATCCAAAAAAAGGAAGCCAATCTGGTGGTCCCCTGCCATAAAGAAACTTTACAACAAAAGGAAGAAACTTTTGCAGAAAAGAGGAAAATCCCAGAATGCAAAAAACTCCCTTAATAGCCTCAGTAAGAAACTGAGATGCCTCATAAAATCCTCCAAAGCTAGTTACGAAAATAAAATTGCCAAAGATTCCAAAGACAACCACAAAGCATTCTATAACTATGTCAAGGATCTAAATGGCAATGCTCAGATCTGCTCTGAGCTAAAACAGAATGGCATTAAATATACTGATCTGAAGGATATTGCCAATATCCTGGCAGATCGATTCAGTGCCAACTTCACCACCCTCTCACCCCCTAAATGGCCCATCTCAATACCGGAAGATTGCCAAATTCCAGTAATAACGGCCACACAGGTACAAAATGCACTCTCTAAAGCCAAGAATACAGCATCCATGGGACCAGATGACATCCCGGGCTGTGTACTACATGAACTACAACATGAACTGGCACCTCACCTAAGTGTCATGTTTAATCATAGCCTCACCTCAGGTTTCGTGCCCACTGAGTGGCGCGAGCTACAGTTATCCCAATCCACAAGGGGGGATCCACCTTGGATCCCGGAAACTACCGTCCCATCAGTCTGACAAGCCTCATCTGCAAGGCCATGGAGCGTATTATCATGGAACTTATAAACAAAGACATTGGCAACCTTCAAACACTGGACCCCACCCAGTTTGGGTTTGTGAAGGGCCGATCTTGTCTCCTGAACCTGATTGACTTCTTCGAATCAGTCTCCAGAGCCATGGATAAGGGTAAGGTGGTCCACACAGCCTATCTAGACCTTGCCAAGGCCTTTGACACCATCCCCCACTCTGGAATCATAGATAAACTTACTAAGTTGGGCATTAATCCCTATGTCACCCAATGGGTTGCTAAATGGCTTACTGATAGAACCCACACTGTAAAAGTAGCCGACTCCAAATCCAGCTCCAGACAAGTGGAGTACCTCAGGGTTCAGTCCTGGGGCCGCTCTTGTTTGGCATCTACTTCTCTGAAGTACAGGTCAACACTAAGGGACTCTGGCTAACAAAGTTTGCAGATGACTGCAAACTGGGAGCCATTATTGAACCCCAAATGATGTGGATACTCTACAAAAGGGCCTTACAGAAACAGATGCGTGGTGCCAGAGCCATGGGCTCAAGCTCAATGCCAAGAAATGTGTTGTTATCCCCTTTGGGAAAAAACATGTATCCATGAATTACCACATAGGTGGCAGTACACTAAACACAGAAAGTGTGATAAGAGACTTAGGGACACAGGTGGACAGTGGTCTCACCTTCGATAACCACATTGCCACAACAGTCAGGAAATCCTTCTATGTGGCACACCTCATCATGAAGGGCTTTTCATCCAGAAAAAAGGAGGTCATTGTCCCACTGTACTCATCCCTCATTAGACCCATTATAGAATACAACGCCCCATTTGGTATGTACCTCTCAAGACATCTGCAACAACTGGAAAGGCCTCAGAAATACCTCACTAAAAGAATCACAGGCCTAAAGCAGATGCCCTATGCTGACCGCCTTAAAAAACTCCAGCTATACTCTGTCATATCGTCTACTCAGAGGCGATCTCTGCTTAACATACAAGGCCATGTCAAACCCAGAGCTGTTGGACATGCTACACTTAAAGAAATCCCAATCCCTCAGAGCTACACGCTCCAGGGATCTAAACCTTGTCATCACAATAAACAAAACATGCTGGAGGGATAGGTTCCTGACCCAGAGACTCCCCAGACTCTGGAATAGATTGCCCATACATGTCAAGCAGAGTGCCTCTTTGGACCTCTTCAAGATGAACATTGACGATTGGATGGGAGAAAGGAAATTCACCCCAGGGATCACGTCAGTCGCCCTGCTAGACAGGGGTCCAGGAAAGTAAATAATGTGGGAAGAAATAGCCAGGGAATTGTTATGGCTAGGCTTGTATAGGCCCTAGAGCTGATAGCCTTGTACCAACCTATGAAAGCTGTCAGGGCATTTTGAACAGCTAGCATCTCTTTTTGATTGATGTGAAGATGCATCTGGTTTGCAGGCCATGTGCTCTGAATACATTTTCCTGCCATATGGGCCCCCCCAGGCATAATCTGATGCATCAGTTGTCAGTGTTTGCCTGGCTGTGGGTAGACTGAATGGCAGACCCTTGTTGTGGTGATAGGCTTCTGCCCACCATCGAAACTCCTGTTGCAGGCAGGGAATGAGTGCAATTACTGTCTCCAGGCTGTGGCAATGCTGAGTCCAAACACTATTTCCTCATATGCAGTCTGGCATATGGAATTAGTAGAATGCAGGATGCTATGAAACCCAAGGCCTGCAGGATGTTCCTTGCAGAAAAGTGGGTTTTTGTTGCAAATTTCTTGAAGTAAGTAGTCAGATGCTTTTGTTTGTCTGGCATGAGATAAGCCATCTGGGCAGTTGTATTTAAGCTTGCACCCAGGAATATTATCTCTTGAGAGGGCACTAGTTTTGATTTCTTTTCGTTTACTGTGTACCCTAGGCCAATTAGTAATCTTTTTACAAACGCCAGATGCTGGAGAAGAATATCTTTGTTCTCGGCTTGAATTAGGCAGTCATCCAAGTAGGGATATATTTGAATTCCTTTTTGTCTGCAAAACACAATTACTGGTGCCAGGCATTTTGTGAAGACCCTGGGCGCAGTAGATAAGCCAAAGGGCAGTGCAGAGAATTGGTAATGCATTGAGCCAGCTATGAATCTGAGGTATCTTCTGCAAGATTGTCTGATTGGGACATGCAGGTATGCCTCTTTTAGGTCCAAAGTAATGAGCCAAGCCTTCTTGCCCAGCATGGGCAGTAGCTGCTGTAGAATCAACATCTTGAATTTTGGAACTTCCAGAAACGTATTTAGTATACACAGGTCCAGTATTGGTCTCCAGGTTTTGTCCTTTCTGGGTACTAGGAAAAATCTGGAGTAAAATCCTTGCCCCTGCTCTTGTAGTGGTACTTGCTGAATGGCCCTCATGTCCATGAGGGCTGTAATTTGTTTTTGTGCCTCTGCCCATTGATTGTGTGGCAGGTCTGGCATACCTTTTGACCTAGGTAGAGTGTGAAAATGGAACCTGTAGCCTTGGGACACTATGTTCAGGACCCATTTGTCTTGGGTAACCATTTGCCAATTTGATGAAAAAAGTGCTAGTTTTCCCGCTAAGGGGGCTGCCAAAAGAAAAGTGCTTGGATCTGGTTGAGGAAAGTCATTGGGACTGTTTCCTGTAAGACTGTGATTTGTCTTCTCCACTTTTGGAGATAAGAGCACCCCATTGTTTAGGCCTCTGCTCTTTGCTGACACTGGAAAGGACCAATTTTTAGAAGGCCAGTTCCTGCTAAACCTGGGTGGCTGTACCTGTAAGAAATTCTTGACAGTCTGCATGGATTTGGCTTTATTCTCCATTTTTTTCAACACCTCTTCTGCTTTAGTGCCAAACAAATCAGGCTGTAAAGGTGCATCTAGTAATTTTGCTTTAACATGATCAGGCAGATTCTGTTCCTTTAACCAAGCATGCCTTCTAATAACAGTACCTGTAACAGCGGCCCTGCAAGAGGCCTCCAGTGAGTCATAACCACATTGCAATGTATGCCTCCCCACTTGTTCAGCTGCATGCAATAAATCCAACAATTCCTTGTTTTCTGTACTTTCAGTATTTGTCAACAATTTCTGTTTAAGCAGTGACATTAAATATTGCTGATATTTAAGCATATGAATCTGACAATTTAAAGCCCTTACAGCCAGGGTAGCAGAGGCGTAGACTTTTTCCCCCCATCTGTCTAGAGACCTAGAATCCCTATCAGAGGGGACAGGGTTTTTTGCAGCAGAGGCTTTGACCCCTTTGGGACCCTGAGATATAGTTTCTGGGTCAGCAGCGGGGTTTTTGTAAAGAAATTTATGGGACTCTGGGACCCTGTAGTATCTGTCTGGCTTAGCAGGTGCAGGGGGTAAAGAGTCAGGGGGACAGGCCGGACTCTGAAAATACATCATCTACAATGTCTAGAACAGGTGGAACAGCAAGAGGTCTGTGCTGAGGAAGTAGCAGAAAGTCCCTGAGCCTTTTCTTAGATTCAGAATAGTCTTAGCTTTCCCAGTGGAAATGCTCCCTCATGGTATCCTGGTTGCCCCAAAAGAATAATCCTCAGGAGGAGAGGCTGAAGGAATGGATTCTTCAGCATCAGAATCCTCATAAGGAAGCATGGAGTAATCCTGTTCAGAAGAGGAATCAGAGGAAATAGAAACCTGATCAGAAGAAATATACTCTGTCTCTTGCCTAGGCCTCTTATCAGGAGGGAGATGGGAGCCCCTGATCAAAGTAATTAGGTCTTCGGCCATTTTGAGCATCTGTTTTTTAGGCATGGAAGTCTGAGAAGAAGAATGCTGTTCTTGTTTCTTTGTCTTAGAGCTGCTTTAGTCTTTGTCTTTAAAGTTGAAGATGGCTTAATATACAGTTGTGTAGGTCTGAAGACACCCTCAGAAGCCGATGCCTGCTCAGCGGCTCCGGACCCATCTGAGGGAATGATTTCTGAGTGTCCAATACCTTGAGTATCCAGAGACCCAGTCGGCTTCAAGTGGGAGTCGTAAGCGGCCTGTGGCTCTGAGGTAGTGGGCTCTAGGGGCTGCAAAAGCACCTCACTGAGAACCGGTGACTGGCCTAGCAGAGGCCTCGTCGTCGGTTTTGGACCTCGGATGCCTATCCTTTTCCTTGTCCTTGTGTTTTTTGTAAACTCCGGTTGTCGGCTGGTCCGACGGCATTATATAATTAAATCTTCAGCCAAAGTAATGAAATGCAAAATCGAACCTACGCTTAATAGTGCGTTGGTTGAATCTAGCACAAAACCGACAGCTAGCAACATTGTGATCAGGGCCTAGGCAAGGAATACATTAAGAGTGAAAATCCTTATGAGGTATTTGCTTCCCACAAGAAATACAATTGTTAACTTTTTCTGACATCGGACTGGAGCAAGAAAAAAGTTTCCCCAACGGGGTACTTAGCTTTAATGAAGACTTCGGTTCTGAAATTAGAATTTGAATATCTCAGGAGTCGGCCGACCAGTACTTGCGAACTGCTTCTACTTCGGGCACCGCGCGGCAAGAAAGACTGAAGAAAATGGCGTCGGCTGCATCTTTTATACCCGTGGTGCACTGACGTCAGGGAAGAGGCGACAGCAACCGATGCCGGACCTACACTTTGGAATTCTGGCCGACTGAGGGTAGCCTGCCAGCAGGATAACCCAAGAGTAATGACTGCAACAGTGAAACATGATGAACATCTGGTAATGTAAATAGCCTTCTTTGAAGGGGAGGTATCTTCTGCAAGATTCCCCGATTGGGATATGCAGGTATGCCTCTTGTAAGTCTAGAGTTACCAACCAGGCATTCTTGCCTAGCATAGGCAGGAGCTGTTGTAAAGTCAGCATTCTGAATTTTGGAATGTCCAGGAAGGTATTTAGAATGGACAAGTCCAGAATTGGATGCCATGATTCGTCTCTTCTGGGAACCAGGAAAAGTCTTGAATAAAACCCTTGTTCTTTTTCCTTTTCTGGCCCCATATCCATGAGGGACATGACTTGTTTCTGGGCCTCTGCCCAATGATTTGGTGGCAGATCTGGCCATCCATTTAGAATTGGTAACGTGTGGAAATGAAATCTGTACCCCTGGGACACTATATTTAAGACCCAATTGTCCTGGGTAATTAGATGCCAGTTTTGAGCATGAAGTGTTAGTTTTCCCCCCAAAGGGGCTGCCAAAAGATAAGTGCTTGGAGATGGCAGAGGAAAGTCATTGAGACTATTTACTGTAGGGTGGTGCTTTGCTACCTCCTGATTTGGAGGTGGAGGCACCCCATTGCTTTGACCTGTAAGATCCTTGTGACTGAAACCTGGAGCCTTTGGAGCATCTGGGTTTGCCCTGAGTGGCTCTGTTGGACACTCGAAAGGACCATTTCTTAGTAGGCCTGTGTCTACTGAACCTGGGTGGCTGCACTTGCAAGAAATCTTTTACAGTTTGCATAGGTTTAGCTTTGTCTTCCATCTTTTTTAAAACCTCTTCTGCCTTATTACCAAATGGACTGTCCTGCTGTAAAGGAGCTTCCAACAATTTAGCTTTAACATGATTAGGCAGATTTTGCTCCTTGAGCCAAGCATGCCTTCTTATCACAGATCCAGTTACAGCGGCCCTGCAAGAGGCCTCCAAGGAATTAAAACCACATTGCAAAGTATGCTTTCCAACCTGTTCTGCTGAATGCAATAAATCCTGTAACTCCTCATTTTCCACACAATCAGAAATCAACATCATTTTCTGTTTCAGTAGGCCCATAACATGCTGTTGATATTTAATCATATAAAACTGGCAGTTTAAAGCCCTGCTTGCCAAGGTTGCAGACGTATAAACCTTCTTACTCCATCTATCCAGCGCCCTGGAGTCTCTATCTGATGGGGTAGGATTTTTGGCTGTAGAAGCCTTAACACCCTTTGGACCCTGAGAAATAGTTTCAGGGTCAGCAGCAGGATATTTGAAAAGAAATGTGTGGGAGTCAGGAACCCTGTAATATCTGTCTGGCTTACTAGGAGCCGGAGGCAGGGAATCAGGAGCCATGCTTGATTCTGAGAAAACATCATCCACAATGTCTAATACAAGAGGTATAGCCAAAGGCCTATGCTGAGGAAGAAGAAGAAAATCCTTAAGCCTCTTGTTGGATTCTGAGAAGTCCTGACTCCCCCAATGAAAATGTTCCCTTAAAGTATGCCAAGTCTCTCCAAAAGAGTAATCCTCAGGAGGAGAAGCAGAAGGGATGGATTCCTCTGCATCAGAGTCCTCATAAGGTGGGATACAAAATTCGTGATCAGAAGAGGAATCAGAAGAAATGGAAACCTGATATGAAGATTCATAACCAGTGCCTTGCCTAGACCTCTTAGCGGGGTTGGGAACCCCTGATCAAGGTAATTAAATCCTCAGCCATTTTGATCATTTGTTTTTTAGGCATAGGGGCCTGAGCACATGGCTCATGCGTCAGTTTTTTAGACATAGAAGTAGGTTTTGGCCTTGTTTTTGATGATGATGTTGGTTTAATATACAATTGTTTAGGTCTGAAAACAC
The DNA here is from genome assembly GCF_019279795.1 of Protopterus annectens. Classification (NCBI taxonomy): domain Eukaryota; kingdom Metazoa; phylum Chordata; order Ceratodontiformes; family Protopteridae; genus Protopterus; species Protopterus annectens. Next base: position 2,869,945 of record NC_056749.1, read on the forward strand.
CCTCAGAAGCTGGTGCCTGCTCAGCGGCTCCGGACCCATCCAAGGGAGAGACATCCATGGGTTCAATACTTGCAGAATCTCATGTCATACCGGACTCCGAATGGGTTTCGGTAGAGGCCTGCGACTCAAAAGTAGCAGGCATCAGGGGCTGCGAAAGCGCCTCACTGAGTACCGGCGACTGGCTTAGGAGAAGCTTCAGCATCGGTTTTGGACCTCGACGGTCTGTCTCTGTCTTTTTCCTTGCGTTTTTTGTGAATTCCGGTAGTCGGATTGCTAACCGATGACATTTCAGGATATTAAATCTTGAACCAAAGTACTTAGAAGCAAAAATATACCGACGCTTAATAGTGCGTTGGCTAAATTTAGCACAAAACCTACAGCAAGGCACATTCTGATCAGGGCCTAGGCAAAGAATACAGTACAAATGAAAATCCTTATGATGGATTTGCTTTCCACAAGTTTCTTTTTTTCTTAATTCTTTCTCTTTCTTCTCTCCCTATATCTCTAATACCTTTCCCTTCACACCTCAATGCATTTTTATCAATTCTTTATGTTAAATTTCATTGTAATTACTATGTATGATTTCAGTCTATACATTGTATTATGTAGTATTTGTTCACACACACAAAAAAAAACTTACAATAATATTTGTTTTGCTACTTCTTTATAAACCTTGTAATAAATACTGGAGCTTTTCTCCCCAGGCCTCTACTGAAAATGGACATATATCCAGCTAGACTAGCCCAGTCAACAAATGTAAAATAAATAAAATAAAATAAAAATACAATTATTAACTTTTACTGACATCGGTAAGGAGCAATAAAAAGTTTCCCCAATGGGGTACTTAGCTTTAGTTTGAAGACTTTGGTTCTGAAACTCGAAAACGAAAATTTCAAGAGTCGACTGACCGGCACTTGCGAACTGCTTCTGCTTCGGGCACCGCACGGCAAGAAAGACTGATTAAAATGGCGTTGGCTGCATGTTTTATACCCCTGATGACCTGACGTCATGGAAGAGGAGACAGCAACTGACGCAGGACCCAAGACTTTGTTATTCAGGCTGACTGAGGGCAACCTGCCAGCAGATTACCCAAATGTAATGACTGCAACAGTGAAACATGAAGAACATCCCCTTTTTTCTGTGTGAGCAAGTCCGCTGTGTGCGTGGGATAACTTATGGTGATGACCCTTAGCCAGATGATGAACAAGGGGAAGTACACTTGTGTCACTCTTACCATAATTGTAAATGTTCAAGTAGATCAACATTGCAGAACTGATTCTTGGGTCTTCCTGCCATGCAAATCCTGTGATTGGCCAGATTTCCAGAGTCTTATTTATTTTATTTATTTAACAATATGAAAAACAAATATTATACCACAAGAAAATTACAGAGTACAGGTCAACAATGAAAGTACACATTGCAAATATAAATAACTGAAAGAGATGACACCTTAGCAATTTTAACAAAATTTGTACATCAAAGAGTATATGATATTATACAAATTGGACTAGCATACATATTAGAAAGCACAGTATGATATTTTTGAGGATGACTTGAAATTATTTGAGGTAAAAGAGTAAATATATTATAGAGAAGGAAGAAAGCATGATAGGATAGTACTGTAAAGTGTAGATCTAAAGAAAGTCAGAGGGTGTGTATAAATAGTGGAGAATATAGAGTTAGTCAGGTGGGTAGCAAGCAAAAAGCCAGGATTTTTGTAAGTGAGTAAATACAAGTTTTTTAAATTGTACTATGGTGCAGATAGGTAGTGATGGAAGTGGGTAGTTTATTCCATATTTTAGGAATGATGTTAGAGAATAAGGGTTCTCCAGCTGAGTTGTTAGCTTTGGTGGATTTAACTAGGAGTTTGTCACTGGAACGGAGTGTTCTAGTGGTGGTGTATGGTTGTATGATGTGGGGTTTTATCGGGTTCAACAAATGTAAAATAAATAAAATAAAATAAAAATACAATTATTAACTTTTACTGACATTGGTAAGGAGCAATAAAAAGTTTCCCCAATGGGGTACTTAGCTTTAGTTTGAAGACTTTGGTTCTGAAACTCGAAAACGAAAATTTCAAGAGTCGACTGACTGGCACTTGCGAACTGCTTCTGCTTCGGGCACCGGGTGACGGTTAGTTGCTTGTATTGGAAGAGCTGAGGAACTTCTAGCCAGTTTAGTTGTCTAAGGGCTGTGCAATGGTGTTTTTGTAGGGGGAGTTTGTAATGAATTTGACTATTTTATTGTAACACGAGTCTAGTTTAGTAAGGTCTGATTTGCGTATATTGGTTAGTATAGGGGAGACGTAGAGTAGGGGTGACGTGAGGTTTGTCTGGGCAGTGGTAGCTTTTGTAGATCTGGTTACATTACATGGCAGATCTTTACACTGTCCCTAGCTGATGGACATCAGCGGATCAACAGCTGGATATCACAGTATAAGAAGGTTGTTCATTGGTGCAATTTTCAGGTTTTTCTAAGCGGTGTACAAGCAGTCTCATGCCCGAGGACAGCACAACCTCCCCAGATATAATGGATTAGATAGGGTACTAATACACAAGTAAGAGGGAGAGAGAAGTGTTCTTCGCAGTCATTACTGCAGTACCAATTCTTGAGCGACTCCCAAAGCTAGAGGAAGGGCAGTAGGAGATGCTGTTAGTGCTTAAGAAATAAAGTTTTGCAGGATGGCTTTAGCACACCCTGCTCCAGTCCTTGAGATGATGTCTAAATGGTACTGTTTTGTAAAGGTGTGCACTGCGTTCCAGGTAGCAGCTTCTAAGATGGCCTGTGTAGGAACTCCTCAGGATGAGGATGGCAGTGGTAGCTGCCCTGTGCCTGGTGGAGTGGGCTTTGACATGACCGGGAAGATGTTCTCCATGGTAAGTATAACAGAACTTAATGCAACTGGCTACCAATCTGGATATGGTATGTTTGGAGACAGGTTTGCCCTCTTTCACGTTTGCAAAAGCAACCATCAGTTGCTCTGCTCCATTTGGGGTTTTTGTCCTGTTTAAGTAGTACCCGATTTGTGTACATCCAGGGAATGAAGGATTTGCTTTGCTTTATTCCGAGGGTTTGGAAAGAAAACAGGAAATGGAGAGCCTGGTTTAAAGTTCTGATACCCCCTTATTTACTTATTTGCAGTTTGCTGACCGGGAAGAAAGCTCCACGTACAATATTACAATAGTGAATAAAATAATACAAACTAAGAAAAATATTACATGATTTAAAATAACAGAAACAGAATGACAAAGTAATAATAGTAACAAAGCATTTTGTGGTATATGCCATAACAAAGCATTCTGGGATTACATGGAATAAATAGCATTCTGTAGGTCAAGGCATGCAAATGCCTACAATGTACGATAAATTATAAGAAGGTATTAAGAAAAACATTGCAAGTGTTGGGTATAATTTGTGACAAAAAGCTTAATAGAAAGTAGGCGTAAAACAGATAAAAGTTAAGTATTGTGAGAGCTGGAGCATTCCCAGTTAGAAGAGGGGCAGGAATGAAGCAAAGTCTTAAAACAAGAGTGGTTCTGGGTAGTTTGGATGTGTGGTGGAAGCAAGTTCCATTTCCTTGTTTGGGAAAATGACAATAATAGTTGTCCTGGACTACGTGTGGCTTTGTACACTTGAAAGACATTCTGATTTCTGGATCTGAGAGATTTGCTTGGAAGCTGCAGGTTGAGGATAGAGGAGAGGGAGGGACAGTTAGAGGGCATAAAGGTGAGTTTATCAGCAGTAGAAAGTTAAATATAAAAGACGTAATTAGGAAGTTCAAGCCAATTTAAGGAGTGTACGGAACTGCAATGGTGAGAGGAGGACTTGGAGCCAGTAGCAAACTGTACCAAGATGCAAGTTTTACCTTTAGAGAGGATTGTAAGTTAGTAAGGAGAGAGGCTCCATACATGAGAGAGGGACGGATGTAAGTGACAGCAAGGATACACTTATTTGAAGGGGTAAGAAACCGATTATGCCGATACAACATTCTGAGCTTCTAGTGGGTTTTCTTGATGTTAGTTCGTAGGTGAATGTCAAACTAATTGCTCATCAATAACACCAAGTATGGGGGACTATTTCGATGGGCGTCTTTTTTTGGCTGACTATCAAGGAGGAGTTTTTATCAATTTTAGTATTTTTTGATGGGGTAAATAACATGATTTTAGTTTTAGATGGATTGAGAGCTAGGTGATTATTCAACAACCAAGTCTCAGTGCTGGTGAAAGCATTCTGAGTTACTTGCAAGAATTTAGTGAGAGACTTGGCAGAGCAGATGATAGTAGAGTCATCCAGGTATTGGACAAGTTTGACATTTGGTATACATTGCTGGAAGTTATCGATAAAAATGTTAAAAAGCAGAGGACCCGGGATAGAGCCTTGGAGTACACCAGTTGGAGTGTGAAGGTAGGAAGAGATACAATTTTTCCGCTTGACGGCCTGTTGTCTGTTTCAGAGGTAACTGGAAAACCAATTGATGGAAGAGGGAGATAGGTTGAGAAGAGAGTGTTGAGAAAGAAGTAAATAATGAGAAATGGTATAAAATGCTTTAGATAAGTCTAAGAAAAGACACAGTATTACCAGAGTCTCGGGTGTGGTTGATGATCCATCATCAGCTATCTTAAGAAAGTTTGGTAGGTTATCTGGGGCATTAGAGCATGGTTTTAGTTTTAGTTGGAGTTTTTTATGGTCTTGACAGGAATGCGTTTTAGGGTAAAAGGAGGGGAGTTGTGGAAGAAATTGTGGCAACTAATACATTGTTGTGGAAACATATGGTGAGCTTGGCTATAGAGTCTAAGAAGGAGTCAAACTGGGCAGCAACAATATGATCAGGAGAGCTAGGATCTGGGCAAGGGTCATCATTTCTGCCAGGAGTCAGAAGGGCAGAGATACTGCTCCAAATTTTTTTGGGATTAGATTTATGACTGTTTTGAAGTTTGGAGTAGTCGGATTTATGATAAGTAACTATTTTTTTAACTTTATTACAAAGTTGTTTGTAATCAGTACAGGAGTTAGATATTTTCTATTTAATGTAGTATTTCCATGATTTATCTCGGAGATGCATAAGGGTCATAGAGTCTTTGGAGAGTCAGGGGTCAGTGTTGTTTTTAATCCCTTTAGTTCTGGTGGGAGCAAAGCTATTTAGCAGGTTAGTGAAAGCAGTGTTAAAGTAACAGCATTATCAAGAGGAAGAGTTTAACAGTTTTTTTAAGAGTTTCATGCCCTTAGGCTTGAAAGATGGATTAATTCTAAGGGTTACCCTAGCACTGTGGTTGTTTGTAATCAGTACAGGAGTTAGATATTTTCTATTTAATGTAGTATTTCCATGATTTATCTCGGAGATGCATAAGGGTCATAGAGTCTTTGGAGAGTCAGGGGTCAGTGTTGTTTTTAATCCCTTTAGTTCTGGTGGGAGCAAAGCTATTTAGCAGGTTAGTGAAAGCAGTGTTAAAGTAACAGCATTATCAAGAGGAAGAGTTTAACAGTTTTTTTAAGAGTTTCATGCCCTTAGGCTTGAAAGACGGATTAATTCTAAGGGTTACCCTAGCACTGTGAAAGGCTCTTTGCACATAAGGCTTGAAGCTCAGATACCCTCCTTGCAGACTTGATGGCAATTAGTGAGGTGGCCCTCCCAGTGAGCATCTTTAATGAGGCAGGCACTGCTGAATCAAAGGGAGGCAGGTGAGTTTTTCAAGCATGCAACTAAAATCCTAGGTAGGAACTCAGCCCCTTCTGGGTGGCCTCAAGTGAATGACCCATTTTAGAAATAGCTGCAGGTATGGGTAACAGTAAATGGGAGGGGGGTGGAGTAAGCAAGGTGAGATAGCAAAAGCATGCACCTTAATACTACAATAAGAAAGGCCCTCGCTGAACAGACCCAAAAAGGTATTGCAGGACTGAACTGATGTCTGCCTGAAGAGGGTTGGTGTTCTTTCCTAAGGGACCAGGTTAAGAATCTATCCCATTTTGCAAGGTATAATTTTCTGGTGGTGGGTTTTCTTGCTTCTTTAAGGATGGTTAGCACCTCAGAGTGGTAGTGACAATTTTGGTGTTAAAAGCCCAATTCTCCAGGTTATCAGTTTGAGTGTGGCTAGGTGAGGATGGAATACCGAGCCTTTGACCTGACTGAGGAAGTATATTTCCTGTGGAAGATGGTGAAATCTCCCTTCACAGAGGGTCAAAAGGAGGGAGAAACAGTGATGCCTTGGACAGGATGGGGCAATGAGAATCATACTTCGTCTGTCTGTCCTGACCTTTATCAGTACTCCAGGAATAAGGGGTATGGATGGAAAGATTTACAGAAACAGTTAGTCCATTTTAATGAGAATGCATGTATTTTCAATCATCCTGTCTGATGGGTTTTGGAGCAAAAAGTACAATTTTGTACCTACCATAAATGTAGATGTTCGAGTGCTAATACAGCTGCAGTCATAACAGATGGGTTCTCCTGCTGTCAGGCGGGTCCTCGGTCGGCCGAATTCCAAAGTCTAGGTCCGGCGTCGGCTGCCGTTGCCCCCTCCCTGATGTCAGCGCGACAGGGGTACAAAGGAACCAGCCAACGCCATTTTCTTTAGTTTTTCTTGCCCCAGATGTCAGGTGTCCCCAGAAGGAAGGCAATACATTAATTTGTGTAATAATGCAGTCCAATATAATCAAAATACAGTAGTTGCAAGCAAATACATCATAAATGAATACCCCAATCAGGTTGTATGAGGATGTGTTAGCCTATAGGCCTGTCCCAAGAGGGGAAGGAGGGAGGGAAACCTGGACTGTAGCTGTATTAGCACTCGAACATCTACATTTATGGTAGGTACAAAACTGTACTATGTTCATCGTGCATACAGCTGCAGTCATAACAGATGGGTAGAATCCCAAAGCTAAGAAAGGGGTGGTAGGCACTAGGTGGAACTAGGAGGAGCCAAAATGCCCTGCAAGACTGCAGTGGCAAAGCCTGCTCTAGATTTGGAGTATAATGGTAGGTTGTAGTGCTTGGAGAAGGTATGCACAGAACTCCAGGTGGCTGCTTCCAAAATATCCTTGGTAGGAACTCCTCTGAGGAAAGCTGCAGAGGTGGCTGTGGCCCTGGTGGAATGAGTTCTAATGCCTGTAGGTACAGTTTTGCCATGAAAGGAATAGCAAAAGCGTATGCAGTGGGCTATCCATTTTGAGATAGTCTGTTTGGAAATTGGCTTTCCTTGAGCTCCTACCGCATAGGACAAAAAGAGCTGTTCTGATTTTCTGAAAGGCTTTGTTCTGTCCAAATAATAATGCAGTTGTCTGTGGATGTCCAAGGAATGTAGTAATCTCTCCCCTTTGTTTTGAGGATTAGGATAAAAGGTAGGTAAATGTATGGCCTGATTTAAAGCTACCCTGGATACCACTTTAGGCATAAAGGACGGGTTGGTTCGTAAGGAAACACTGTCCTGATGGAAGATGATAAAAGGCTGGACAGCCATGACAGCCTGTAGCTCTGAAACTCTATGAGCTGAGGTGATAGCCAGAAGGAAAGCTGTTTTCCAGGACAAATATTGCAAATCTGATGAAGCAGCTGGCTCAAAGAGAGGCAAGGCCAGTTTTTCCAGAATGAAATTAAGATCCCAAGCAGGTATTGGTTGTTTCCTTGGAGGTCTTAAATTCTTAGCCCCTCTGAGGAACTGTCTTAAGAGAGGGTGAAAGAATAAAGGTGGATCAGTGTTGCATTCTGCAGAAATGGCTGAGGCATGGATTTTGATGGAGGAGAATGAAAGTCCACTGCTTAGCAGCTCAGCTAGATACTGTAGTATTTGAGGTAAATTCAGTTTTCCAGGATCCTGGCCCTTTTTCTCATTCCAGACACAAAAACGTTTCCATTTTGCGGAGTAAGCTTTTCTAGTTGATGGCCTTTTGGCCTCCAAAATGACATCCTGCACCTCCTTGGAGAGTAGGGCCTGTTGTGATGCTAAGGAATCTTCCATGCGGCTAGATTGAGTGTTTTTAGCTGGCTGTAAAGAGTTTTGAAGCTGTGCTGAGTCAGAAGAAGAGGCATTAGAGGCAGGGTCCATGGTGGGGAATGTGTCAGGCTCCTCTGTAGTGGGTACCAGTGTTGCCTTGGCCAGTCCGGTGCAATGAGAATCATCTTTGGTCTGTCTGCTCTGCTTTTCAATAGAACTTTGGGCAGCAGAGGAAGAGGTGGGAAGGCATAAACTGTCATTGATGTCCAACTGAAAGAGAGAGCGTCCACTCTTCAGGCCTTTGGATGGAAAATCCTTGAGCAGAATTTTGTCAATTGATGATTTTTGTGGGAGGCAAAGAGATCTATGTCTGGCCTTCCCCATTCTTGGATTATTTCTGTAAAAACTTTTGGATGCAATTTCCATTCATGTGGATCTGTCATATTCCTGCTTAGGTTGTCTGCCAGCGTGTTTTCCTTGCCTGGCAAGTACTGTGCTTGTAATTCCATTTGTAAGTCCATGGCCATGTTCCAAAGTAACCTGGCCAGTCTGCATAGAGGATAAGAATGTGTTCCTCCCTGTTTGTTTATGTACCACATAACTGTGGTGTTGTCCGTTCTTATCAATAGTTGACCTGGTTGTAGAAGGTCCTTGAAAGCTATAATAGCATTTATTACTGCTAGCATTTCTTTTTGATTGATGTGAAGGTGCTTTTCTTTTTGGGACCATTTACCCTGAATGCACCGATCTGTCATGTGCGCCCCCCAGGCGTAGTCCGAGGCGTCTGTTGTGATGACTTGATTTGCTTGAGGCTTGCTGAATGGAAGACCTGTGTTTGTTTGACATGCGTGAGCCCACCACAGAAATTCCTTTTGCAGACATGGAATTAGTGGTATTATTGTTTCCAAATTGTGGCTGTGTTGAGACCATATGTTTTTCAGGTACCATTGCAGTTTCCTCATATGCAGCTTTGCAAATGGGATTAGTAAGATGCAAGATGCCATGAATCCCAGAGCCTGCAGGATTTTCCTTGCAGTCAGCCTGGTGCAATTTTCTAGTGTTCTGAAGTATTGAATTAGTTGCCCCTGCTTCTCTGGCGTGAGGTAGGCCATCTGGGTGTTTGTGTCCAAATTGGCACCCAGGAAAATTATCTTCCGAGAGGGTATTAGCCTTGATTTCTTTTTGTTGACTGTGTATCCCAGAGAGTTCAACAACATTATTACATAAGCCAGATGTTTCAGAAGAATGTGCTTGCTGTCCGCTTGGATCAGGCAGTCGTCCAAATAGGGGTATATTTGTATCCCTTGAAGTCTGCAGTAGGCAATTACTGATGCCAGGCATTTCGTGAATACTCTGGGCGCAGTAGATAAGCCAAAGGGCAATGCAGAGAATTGATAATGGGTTGAACCTGCAAGAAATCTGAGGTATCTTCTGCAATTTTGTCTGACTGGGACATGCAGGTATGCCTCCTTGAGGTCCAATGTTACCAGCCAAGACTCCTTGCACAGCATGGGAAGAAGTTGCTGTAGAGTGAGCATCTTGAATTTTGGTACGAGTAGAAATGTGTTTAGGATGGATAGGTCCAAAATAGGTCTCCAATCTTTTCCCTTCCTTGGCACCAGAAATAGCCTGGAATAAAAACCTTGACCTTGTTCGTGCGTAGGTACCTCTTGAATAGCTTTCATGTTTATGAGATCTGTAATTTGCCTTTGTGCCTCTGCCCTTTGATTGTGTGGCAGGTTTGGCATGCCTCTCATTTTGGAAGGGTGTGAAAATGGAATTTGTAGCCTCTGTTTATAATGTCCAGGATCCATTTGTCCTTTGTGACAATATGCCAATTTTTTGAAAATAATGCCAGCTTTCCTCCTAAGGGGGCTGCCATTTGAGACTTGGTTGGCATGCAAAGGGGAAAGTCATTGGGTTTGCTTTCTGAAAGATTGCGAGTTATCCTCACCACCTCTTTGTGTAGGAGCTTGCCATTGTCTGCCTCTAAACGATCCTTGGGATTGTCCTCTGCCCCTCGGGTGCCTGTATCTGCCTCTTTGGGGTCTGTCCGTGGCAGGAAAGGACCAGTTTTTGGAAGGCCAATTTCTACTAAACGTGGGGTTGTACCTGTAGAAATTCTTTCACAGTTTGCATTGATTTAGCCTTTTCCTCCATTTTCCTTAATACCTCCTCAGCATTAGCACCAAATAATACATCCTTTTGAAGAGGGGCGTCTAGTAATTTAGCTTTGACATGATCAGGCAAGGTTTGTTCCTTGAGCCAGGCATGCCTACGTATGACTGATCCTGTAACAGCAGCTCTACATGAGGCCTCTAGAGCATCAAAACCACATTGTAAGTTATGCTTACCCACTTGTTCTGCACTATGCATCAAATCCTGAAACTCCTTCAAGTCTGGTTGCTCAGGTTGTGACATTTTACTTTTCAATTGTGATAACAAAAACTGTTGGTATTTTAGCATATGAAACTGACAGTTTAAGGCCCTCATGGATAAGGTAGCCGAGGCATATACCTTTTTTCCCCACCTTTCTAAGGATCTGGAGTCTCTCTCGGAAGGTAATGGATTTTTAGCAATGGAGGCCTTAACTCCCTTGGGGCCCTGTGAGATGGTTTCTGGGTCAGGAGCATGGCTTTTGTATAGAAATTGGTGAGAGTCAGGAACCCTGTAGTACCTGTCAGGCTTAACTGGAGCTGGAGGTAGAGAGTCCGGGTTAAGGCAGGCCTCCGAGTAAACATCATCTAGGAAGTCCAAGACAGGAGGTATAGCCAGAGGCCTGTGCTGAGGTAGCAAGAAAAATTCCCTGAGCCTTTTCTTGGAGTCTAAATAATCTTGGCCTTCCCAGTGGAAGTGTTCCCTTAAGGTATGCAAAGTTTCCTCAAAAGAGTAATCCTCTGGGGGGGATACAGAAGGGATGGATTCCTCCGCATCAGAGTCTTCAAAAACGGAGTAAGAATGTTCTAGATCATCAGAGTGCTCTGAAATAATGGAGCCCTGATCAGAGGAGGGGGAATCTTCCTCCACTCTGTGGCCTTTTGTCCGGTGGGGGCTGAGAACCTCTGATAAGAGTAATTAAATCCTCAGCCATTTTAAGCATCTGTTTCTTAGGCATGGGGCCTGGAGATGGGCCCTGTGTAGCTGGTCTCTTAGAGTACATGGATGCTTTAGACTTAGTGAAAGCCTTGATGGAGAAAGAAGAGGAAGGTCTGAAGACACCTTGAGTGGAGGTGGACCTGTCCACATTCTGAGTTTCAACGCCAAGAGTGGCTTAGGTATCTGTAGTCGGGGTGTGGGCCGAGGAGCCTGCGACCTCGGGCACAGGAGACACCGTCAAAGAAGTGTCATCGGTAGTCAGGGGCTGCGTAGGCACCTCGCTGAGAACAGGACCACGTGTAGTCGGCTTTGGCGTGGTGTCGGTAGAGGCCGTGGACCTTGTGTGTCGGTCCTTATCTTTGCGTTTTTTAGACAAAACCGGAGTCGGAGTATCCGAAGACATAGTATAGTTAAATGCTTTCCCAAAATAATGCTGGGTGAACTCCGCCCGACACTTATTAGAGCGTTTGTTGAATGTAGCACAAAAACGACAGACCGAGACGTTGTGGTCTGGGCCTAAACAAGGTATACAGAGGGAATGGAAATCCTTATGCGGTATTTGCTTCCCACAAGAAATACAATTATTAACTTTGTCTGACATCGGTCTGAGGCAAGAAAAGTTTTCCCAACGGGGTACTTAGCTTTTAAGAAGACTTCTGTTTTCAAATTTTTGTAATCTCAGGAGCTGGCCGACCGGCACTTGCGAACTGCTTCTGCTTCGGGCACCGCACAGCAAGAAAGACTAAAGAAAATGGCATCGGCTGGTTCCTTTGTACCCCTGTCACGCTGACGTCAGGGAGGGGGCGACGGCAGCCGACGCCAGACCTAGACTTTGGAATTCGGCCGACCGAGGGCCCGCCTGATGGCAGGAGAACCCATCTGTTACGACTGCAGCTGTATGCACGATGAACATCCTCTGATTATGTCTGTTCTGGTAGGAGGCAAAAAGATGTTGTGAGGGAATTCCCCAGTACAAGGTTAAGTCCAGGAAAGTCTCCCTCTTTAGCATCCATTTGTTGGGGTCCAGAAGTTTGCCCGAGTATTTTTCTGTCTTGAAGTGTAGAATGCTATAAAAGTCAGTTTCAGGTCTTGGACAAACAGCTAAATCTTCATAACAAGACAGCACAAGGGGTAGGAAAGGGTGCTCCCTTATTTGTGTACCTTATGACTATGGTGTTGCATGTCCAAATCTGTAAAGTTCCTGATGTTAGGCTCTCTTGAAAGGCTTTAATTGCTAGGTAGACAGCTAACAACTCTTTTTGGTGGATATGTAGCTTTTCTTGATTAGAGGTCCAGATGCCCCTGCACCTTCATGGTCCACAGGTAAACCCCCCAGGCTATGTATAAGCTGCCTGTAGTGATGGCCTTGTTTGCCTCTGTCAGAGCAAGTTTGCTCCTGTAAAATGGTGTTTTTCCACCAAAGCAGATCCTTTTTTAAGAAGAGTCTGGAGTGTTTCCAGGAGCTGTGAATGCTGTTCCGAGTAGTAGGTTTATGAGGGGTCAGGGGCTGAGGATAGTCAGAGTTGATCTTTGTGCTGGGTGGGCTCTTTGGAGCTCCCTAGTCTCCGTGTTTGCTACAGTTGCCACCTTCTGGAATTATATGGCTTTCACAGCACAAGTAGGCCTCCCCTTGTCCTTTCGGGGGGGGGGGGCATGGCTTGGAAGGGTAATTCTTATTATACCGAGATGTAGGCGAGAGATACAGCTCTTTCACGGTTTTAATTTGTTTCCCTTTTTAGTCCATCTTTTCGAACAGCTGTTCAGCTGGGGGTCTGAACAGAAACTCCTTACCTAGTGGACCATCCAGCAGCCCTGGTCTGAGTGTGGCCGAGTCCTGAGCCATGCATGTTTGTGACTGTCTGAACCAGTGGTAGGTACTCCATACGATGTATCCAGTGCATCATACCTACGCTTTAAGGAGTGTCTGGAAAACTGTAAGGCTGCTCTAGTTATGTCCTGAATCTACTTAGGTTCATAGGTTGGTACTAGGCTATCAGCCATAGGGCCTATACAAGCCTAGCCATAACAATTCCCTGGTTATTTCTACCCACACTATTTACTTCCCTGGACCCCTGTCTAGCAGGGCGACTGACGTGATCCCTGGGGTGAATTTACTTTCTCCCATCCAGTCATCAAGGTTCCTTTTGAAGAGGGCCAAAGAGGTGCTCTGCTTGACATGTATGGGCAGTCTATTCCAGAATCTGGGGAGTCTCTGGGTCAGGAACCTATCCCTCCAGCATGTTTTGTTTATTGTGATAACAAGGTTTAGATCCCTGGAGCGTGTGGCTCTGAGGGATTGGAATTTCTTTAAGTGTAGCATGTCCAACAGCTCTGGGTTTGCCATGGCCTTGTATGTTAAGCAGAGATCGCCTCGGAGTAGATGATATGCGACAGAGTATAGCTGGAGTTTTTTTAATGCAGTCAGCATAGGGCATCTGCTTTAGGCCTGTGATTCTTTTAGTGAGGTATTTCTGTGGCCTTTCCAGTTGTTGCAGATGTCTTGAGAGGTACATACCAAATGGGGCATTGTATTCTATAATGGGTCTAAGGAGGGATGAGTACAGTAGTCAAGGTTTTGTCAGAATCAGTCTCTGCCTTAGCAATAATTTGGTCCTAAAGGGATTCTAAGTACTTCAGCAAGCCCGATAAGGTTGGGTTGGAAGGTGCTCAGAGTAGGACAATTCCTGTTCATCTTCAGAGCCTGAGGATTGTGAATCTTCTTGAAAGGCCACCTGCCTAGGCCTCCTGGATGTGGAAGCTTCAGAGGCAGTGGTATGGGTTCTCTGGAATTCATGAAGGCCATGAACTCCTGGGCAATTTTCAAGAGGCCTTGGGCTTTGATATGAGTGGAAGTATCAGACGGCTAAGGTGAGAGATAAAGGCTGACGGCTCTTTTTGGTTAAGGAGTCTGTTTTGTCAAAGTGACCACAAGATGCATTCTATTGACCACTATCCACTATGATGGTCTGGGTTTCCAAGGCTGAAGAGGTTAAGACATTTCTTGTAGTACACATGACACAAACGTCAGAAGCTGTCACCTGCAGAGCAACCTCAGACCAAACATACAGTGTCATGGAAGAAGTGAGCGCAAGGCCTAGAACCATGGTAGTCTCCCAAGGATTCATGCCAGAGGGTTTGAGCCTAGAAGCTGACATACCAGATCTGAAGGCATCTTACTCAAGTGGTCAGAAGGCTTGGTAGCCATGGCTGAGACATCAGCCGTATCGTCAGGGTAGTCTTCTTTGAATTATTTGTCTTTCCATTTTTTTTTTTGTTTGTTTGTTTTTGGGATAAAGCTGGTGTAGTGAAAGCTGGTGAGGACAAAGAGGGGACCAAAACTGAGGATTCCATATGAGTGTCTCTTACTTCACCCTTCGTTTGACGGTCTTCACTCAGAATTTATGACAATTAGGACAATTGGAGACATTGTGCTGAGGCCCCAAACAGAACAGATACAGTGAGTGAAAATCTTTACGCAGGATTTGCTTCCCACACCTGAAGCAACTGTTATCCTTTTTAAACATTAAATTAGAAGAGAAAAAAAATCCCACTGTGGCAGTTATCAGATTACAGGAGAGAAGACCATCTGTAAATAATGAGCTGACCAATGGACTGTGTGCACACTGCAGACACGGCAAAGTGCATCGGACTGCATGGCTAGAAATAATTTAAGATGGCGGATGATCTTCTTATACCCTGACATCCAAACGTTGGTCTTCAAATGTCTGATGGCTACAGATGATGTAAAGACTCTGTAAAATGGGATGGTCATGGGCTTCTGCATGGTAGGAAACCCAAAAATCAGTACAGCAATCCTGACTACAAAGTTGTGTAAGACCTTATTATAACAGTGGGTGTCCTCCGCCTTACAGTTATAGTACTCTTTGTACTTGGGATAGCCTAATGTGTGGTCAGCATACCAAAGCCTTTATAGCTTCCCAGCACTGTACTTCAGATGCATGTCCTACTCACAAGGCATAAGGTACATATGTGATGTACAAATGCCTAATCCTCAAAACTGAAGTGACCAGGAGAAATAGAGCAATCCCAGAGAAATAATAATGTGCCCATTCCAGGGAGGGAAATAAAAGGAGATAAGTACACAAAAGGAAACCTCTTGGCCAGCAGAAGGGCAACAGAAAAATAACAAAAAAAGGAGCAGGAGGGAGGGAATGAATAGTGCATAAGTGATAAGTAGGACATCTACTATTATGACAAGATTTTACATAGATGTATTGTCCTTCCTCATCACTATTATGTTGTCTGTCTTTTTGGCTTTTCCTGGTTAGGGGTCGCCACAGCGGAACTCCGGTCCGCTAATGATTAGCAGTACATTTTTTATGGTGCCAAGTTGCCAGCCCAACACCCAACCTTCAGCGAAGGCATGCCCATTCACACGTCTATCGGAGGCCACTCGACCGCGGGGAGGACGTACTATTCTTTATTACTGTGAGAGCACAAAAGCTAATAAAAAGCATGGGAGGAGGAAAGGCAGAGAAGAAGCCTCCACGAACCCAAGAAGTATAGGCCTGGAAACCCTGCCCTGGCTGGAAATGACATTCAGAAGTATAGGCCTGGAAACCCTGCCCTGGCTGGAAATGACATTCAGAAGTATAGGCCTGGAAACCCTGCCCTGGCTGGAAATGACATTCAGAAGTATAGGCCTGGAAACCCTGCCCTGGCTGGAAATGACATTCAGAAGTATAGGCCTGGAAACCCTGCCCTGGCTGGAAATGACATTCAGAAGTATAGGCCTGGAAACCCTGCCCTGGCTGGAAATGACATTCTGAGGTATAGGCCTGGAAACCCTGCCCTGGCTGGAAATGACATTCAGAAGTATAGGCCTGGAAACCCTGCCCTGGCTGGAAATGACATTCAGAAGTATAGGCCTGGAAACCCTGCCTGGCTGGAAATGACATTCAGAAGTATAGGCCTGGAAACCCTGCCCTGGCTGGAAATGACATTCAGAAGTATAGGCCTGGAAACCCTGCCCTGGCTGGAAATGACATTCAGAAGTATAGGCCTGGAAACCCTGCCCTGGCTGGAAATGACATTCAGAAGTATAGGCCTGGAAACCCTGCCCTGGCTGGAAATGACATTCTGAGGTATAGGCCTGGAAACCCTGCCCTGGCTGGAAATGACATTCAGAAGTATAGGCCTGGAAACCCTGCCCTGGCTGGAAATGACATTCAGAAGTATAGGCCTGGAAACCCTGCCCTGGCTGGAAATGACATTCACCTTTCGATGTTTGGAAAAATGTGGACAGAAGATCAGTTAGCAGCTTCCAAGACGGATCTAGTATCCAGACCTTTGAAAAAAGCACCACGAAAGGTGACTACCTGGCAAACTGAGCACAAACAGAAGGGGAAAGCTTCTTGTCATGAAAATAATAAAATGAAATCAAATCTAATTTCCTGGCATGAAAGGAAACAAAAAGTTGCTCAGATTTTCTGATGTATCTGTCTTATCCAAGCAATATGTGAGCTGTGTAAATCCAAGGCGTGTAGTACCTTCTCACTAGCAGGTTATAGAGAAAGGAAGAAGGGAAAAAAGGAGGGAACATGAATAGACTGATCCAAGGACAAATCATTAACCACCTTGAGCACAAAAGGATTAGTGTGAAAAGACTCCCTGTTCTTGTGAAAAAAAGGAGGAACTGCCATGAGGGCCTGAAGTTCAGAAACATTCTTGGGTAGAAGTAAAGAGCCACCAAAAATAGTCTTCCAAGTACAATGCTGCAGGGAAGAAAAGCAGGCTCAAAAGGAGACATCAATTTTTCAAAACAAAATAAGGTTCCAGGAAGGAAGAATAAGTTTGGGGTCTAATATGAAGAATGCCTTTTAGGAATTGTTTGATTTCAAAACTAGAAGCCAAAGGAGGATTCAAAGGCAAAAAAGGCAGAGATGGCTGACAAAGGAGCTTTAAACATGCCAAACCAGTACTGAGCGATTCACATAAGAAAGGACCAGCGGGACCTCCAGATAAAATGGATCCTGGTCATTCCTGAGACACCAGATAGAAAATCTCTTCCATTTAGCCACATAGGATTTTCCAGTAGTGGGTTTTCTTTCCTGCTGCAGATCTTCAAGCATGTCCTCAGAAAAGTGGTGCCTATAAGGAATCAAAGCCCAAACACCCAAAGTGTCAGATATCAGCTGAAGTGTGGGCAAGTGAAGGTGAATGAGAGACCCAGGGGAGCCAGTGCTGTCTTGGCCAAAAGGGAATCACCAGCAAGATTTTGTGTGTATCCCACACGATTGTGTGAAAGACCCCTGGGAGTAGAGGAAGAGGGGGAGAGGCATACAGGAACATTACCTTCAAAGAGGAAGGCATGTCATCTACTTACCAAGCCAGTGGAGTTGGAACTCTGGAACAGAACCTATTCAGAGTAGTACCACACCAATGAACAATGTCCAGAAACACCTTTCTGTGAAGCATCCATTTGCGAAGCTGTGTCCTGTACATGCTCAGAGAGTCTGCCATTGGACCGTGCTCTGAAGAGAATCTAGACTGCCTGAAGAATGTACAGTTGTATAAAACCTTACCATAACAGTAGATGCCCTTCTCTTCATTACTGCAGTATTCTTAACACATCAGGTATGCCCTGCCAAGTTTGGCCTGAAGTCCAGCCAGTATACCAAAGCCTTTAGGCTGTTACCGATATGCCGTATGTCACACATATGCTCCCTGCACAAGATGTAGGGCAAAAAGGTGATGTCTGGATGTATCATCCTCAGAACTGAGAGCCCCAAGGATATCAGAGGGTAACATACACATCCAGAGGGAGAAAACTCCAGGGGGAGGAGGGAGGAAGTGAATACTGTAATAGTGAAGAGGAGGACATCTACTGTGGTAATATTTTACACAACTGTACTATGTCCTTCCATTTCCTGTTGCAGTATTCTTAACATGAGGGACAGTATAAATGCTCAGAAAGAAGACAGGGAGGAGGAAGGGCCACCAGAGCCTTCCAGGAACTCATGAAGAATGGCCCTGGCTCTAACTGTGGATATGATATCCAACTTGTAATACTTGGCAAAGGTGTGCACCGAAGACCCAGTATCTGCCTCAAGGATAAAATTAGTATCTAAACCCTTGAAAAAAGCATCAGAAGAAGCCACAGCCCTAGCAGAGTGAGCCTTAACCACAGAAGGAAGGCTTTTACCATAATAATAGCAAAAATAAATGCCTTTAGAAATCAAAGAGGAAATAGTCTGATTGGAAACTGCCAAACCTAATGACCTAGTAGGAAAAGTCATAAAGCTTATCATATTTTCAAAAAGTTTTAGTTTTATCCAAATAAAGTCTGAGTTCTCTATGCACATCCAAAGTGTGCAACACCTTCATCATTAGCAGATTGCAGAGAAGGGGAAAAAGTGGGCAAATTAATAGACTGATCAAGAGACAACTCATTCACCACCCTGGGCATAAAAGGATTAGTACAAAGAGACACCCTGTCCTTATGAAAAACTAAAAAAGAAGGAATAGCCATAAGGGCTTGAAGCTCAGACACCCATCTGGCAGCAGTAAGGGCCAACAAAATAACAGTCTTCCAAGAATAATGCTGTTAAGGAATCTGAAGCTGCAGGCTCAAAAGGAGCCCGAGTCAACTTCTCCAAAACAAAATTAAGATCCCAGGAAAGAGGAACAGACTTCCTGGGAGTCTAATATGAAGAACGCTTTTGACCTTGAACCTACAGGCCAAAGGAGGAGCTAAAAGCAGACAAAGCAGAAACAGCTGAGAGGTGGGCTTTAATACAAGAATATGCAATTCACACAAACAAGACAGAACCAAAGGAATATCCACAGTAAGTGGGTCCAGTTTACAAGAAAGATGCCAAACAGAAAACCTTTTCCATTTCGACAAGTAGGATTTCCTAGTAGTGGGTTTCCTGGCCTCGTGCAGAACCTGAAGCACATCCTCAGAAAAAAAAGGTGCCTATTGGGAATCAAAATCCTGTCACCCACAGTGTCAGCTGAAGAGAGGAAAGGTGGGGATGGATGAGAGATCTCTCATCTTGTGTGAGAGGATCCACCCTGTGAGGTAACTTATGTTGATTGCCCTTGGCTAAATGCAGAAGAACAGGGAACCAATGCAGTATGGGCCAAAAAGGACTAACTAGCAAGATTTTGGAAGCGACCTGTTTTATCTTGCGCAAGACTTTTGTAATGAGTGGAAGGGGAGGGAAGACATAATGAAACATTCCCTTCCATGAAAAAGACAGGGCATCTACCTTCCAGGCCAGGGGACATGGAATCCTTGCACAAAATTGAGGAAGTTGACTGTTCAGAGGGGAGGCAAAGACATCTACTTGAGGAATATCCACCGACAGATAATGTCCAGAAACATATTCATGTGAAGCATCCACTCATGAGATTGTTATGGACCTGCTCAGGGAGTCTGCCACAAAATTCTGACTTGAAGGAATGTACACTGCCTGAAGTGGGACTTGGTAACGAATCACTAACTCCCACACCTGGAGTGCCAATCTGCAAAGCAGATAGGACCTTGTCTCCCCTTGCTTGATGTACCGCATCACTGTGGCATTGTCTGTAAAGATTTTTTGGGGCCCTGGAGAAAACAGAGGATGAAAACCAGTGAGTGCCAACAGAAGAGCTCGCATCTTCTTGACATTGATGTGTTCCTTCGGCTGCTGAGGAGACCAGAGGCCTTGCACCTTTAGGTTTCTAAAGGAAGCTCTCCAACCCTGTCTGAGGCATCTGTAAACAGCTCCTGAGAGCATAGCAGGGGTTGAAAGTGAAGGCCTGGATTTAAAGTCAGTTGGTGACTTCACCATGATATTCCAAATTGAGACATGGAAGAAGAGGGATTGGAAACTCTAGAGGAGAGCATGCTGAAGCCAAATTGACTTTAGATACCACTGAAGCTTTCTCATGTGCAATCTGGTAAAGGGAAGCATAGGAAAGGTAAATGCCTTGAATTCAAGAACCCTTAGAAATTCTCTGGCTGAAATCAAGGCCAGGGGAAGAAGGGATTGAAAAAAGGAAATTATAGTTAAAGCCTCGGGAGGAGGCAGGGATGCTAGCATAGGAACAGTAAGGGCAAAGCAGAGAACTGACAATGCCATGAAGCAACAGAGAAACAAACACTTGCTGAAAAGCGGATAAACAGGGATATGAAGGTAAGCATCCTTGAGATCCAGAGAAACCATAAAAGCCTGAGGAAGCAGAAAAAGGAAGCAAAGTCTGAAGAGATAACATTTGAAAGGAAGGAACCTTCAGAAAAGTATTCAGGTGAGAAAAATCCAGAATGGGTCTCCAACTGCCTGCTTTCCTGAGGACTAAAAATATTCTGGAATAAAACCCTTTCCCTTTGAGGAGCCATTACCTGTTGAATAGTTCCCTGAATCAAAAGACCCTGAAGCACCTCTGGAAAAGAGCTCAAATGGTCCCAAGGTGGCTAAGAAATGCCTATGAATTGGGAAAGAGATTTCCAAAACCATGAAATACCTCTGATGAATGATGGAAAGAACCCATGAATCCTGGGTTATGCCTAACCAGAAAGGAAGAGACAGAGAAAGATGATCTGAGAGAGGAAAATGGCTGGAAAGAATCGAGTAGTCAGACACCTGGTTCATCAAGAAAGGAAGGCTTCTGAGTAGGGGTCTGTAGACTGTAGACACTCCAAAACAAGTACAAATATTACTCTGTCATTGTACATGTTGGTGTGAATGACCTGAGATGTACCTCCCTGGACTACATGAAAAGAGGCATAGAGGAGCTCTCTGATCATGTAGCCCAGGCCGGTATGACCCTAACCCTGAGTAGCATCTTGCCCTCACCAAGAATGATGCCACAGTACGAGGAAAAAATGACCAGTTTTAACAATTGGCTAAGCTATTGGGGTCATTCAAAGGGGATCCAGTGTCTGTCAGCCTGGGACGACATGCTCAACAAGCCACGCTGCTTCACCAGAGATGGCTTGCACCTGTCGCCCTTAGGCTTTTGAATACTGGCGAAGGCTCTTCCCACCCCCATAGTGCCTTTTTTAGGCAAGGCTCAAAGGATAAACCCACTTCCATAAAAAACACAAGAAACCAAAAAGTGAGGGTAATGCTACTCAATACCAGAAGTCTAAACCTCAAAATGCATGCACTCGAGGCACTCCTTAGCATGGAGCACATCGATATCTGTGCAGTAACAGAAACCTGGTTCAAAGCTCCAGAGAGCACCCCAGCTCTACCAGGCTACAACTCATATCATAACGTTCGGCCCCAGAACCCAGACCGAAATACAAAAGGAGGGGGTGTATCCATTTTCATAAAGGATACCCACACCTCCAGGTTAGTAGCACAACACGAGGCCTCGGAGACCATCCATGTGCAACTAACAGTGGGAAAAGGCTGCGTTTCAGATAGTAGCCTGCTACAGACCACCTACCTTGTCTCAGGACCCCCACTCAGCATTCCTGAGAACACTGGAAAATATAAAGGTCCTACCAAACACCATGATATTGGGAGATTTCAACTACTAGAACATTGACTGGGAGAATTACTCTAGTATGAACTCCTTTGCCCAAAGCTTCCTAGAGTTTATAAACTCTAACACCCTGGAACAGCTGGTCACTGTGCCCACTAGAGGTGACAACATACTGGACCTGATCATCACCAACATGGGGGATCAATGTTCCACACTGGAGATAAACCCCTTGCTGGTGAGATGTCCAGTGTTTTTATGAGGGTGGCCTAATGGTTAAGGTGTTTGCCTTGCAAACACAAGGTGCAGGGTTTGAGTCTCACAAGGGACAATTGGCTAGACTTAAAATGGCTCGCAAGGGCAGTTAGTTTAGTACTAATCTATGAACCTATGAACCTATGTTAAAACAGCCCTCTCCAAAGCTAAGAACACAGCATCAATGGGACCAGATGGTGTCCCAGGCTGTGTCTTACATGAGCTCCAAAAGGAACTAAACCCTCACCTAAATTCACTATTCAGTCTCAGCCTTACCACAGGCTATGTACCCAAAAAATGGCGTACAGCAGCAGTCATCCCGCTCCACAAAGGTGGTGCCACAACAGAACCTGGGAACTATCGCCCTATAAGCCTGACTTAGCCTGGTCTGCAAAGCTATGGAGCGAATCATCATGGAACTCATAAACAGAGACATTGGGAACCTCCAGACACTGGACACTACCCAATTCAGCTTTGTTAAAGGAAGATCCTGCCTCCTAAACCTAGTTGACGTCTTTGAAACAGTTACCAAGGCCATAGATGAAGGGAAGGTAGTCCACACAGCCTACCTGGATCTCGCTAAGGCCTTTGACACCATTCCCCACTCTGGCATCATGGACAAGCTCACCAGCTTGAACATTAACCCCTATGTCATGAGATGGGTGGCCAATTGGCTCATGGATAGAACACACATGGCCAGAGTTGCGGGTGCCATGTCCGACTCTAAACCGGTTACAAGTGGCGTCCCACAGGACTCGGTCCTGGGACCCCTCCTGTTCGGTATATACTTCTCTGAGGTACAGGCAAGCATGGGAGGACTATGGCTGACCAAGTTCACAGATGACTGCAAACTGGGGGCCATAATCAACTCTCCAGCTGACACAGACATCCTCCAGAAGGGTCTTACAGAGACAGATACCTGGTGTCACAGCCATGGCCTCAAGTTGAATGCCAAAAAATGCATAGTCATCCCCTTTGGAAAAAAACAAAGCGCCCACGAATTACCACATAGGTGGTAATCCACTAGGTACGGAAAATGTAATTAGGGACTGGGGACCCAGGTAGATAGCAACCTCTCCCTTTGATAATCACATTGCCAAAGTGGTTAGAAATTCTTTATATGTAACCCTCCTAATCATGAAGGGGTTCACCTCTAGATCAAGAGATGTCATTGTGTCCCTCTACTCATCACTCATTAGGCCCATAATAGAGCATGATGCCTCATTTGGTATGTACCTTACTCGACACCTGCAACAGCTGGAAAGACCACAGAAGTACCTCACGAAGAGGATCATGGGCCTCAAAGAGATGCACTATGCAGCTCGACTAAAGAAACTCCAGCTATACTCGGTTGCTTACCACCTGCTCAGAGGTGATCTCTGCCTGACATATATAAGGCCATGTCCAACCCAGAATTAATGGACATGCTCCACCTCAAGAAAACCAAATCTCTTAGAGCCTCAGCATAACAATAAACAGACATGCTGGAGGGATAGATTCCTGTCCCAGAGACTTCCCTCACTCTGGAACAAAATCCCAGTCTATATTAGGCAGAGCCCCTCGCTGACTCTCTTCAAGAGGAATCTTGACGAGTGGATGGGAAATCATAAATTTACTCCTGGGATCACTTCAGTGGCCCTGCTAGACAGAGGCCCAGGAAACTAATTTAAAAGGGAGGCGAAAGCCAACACATTCTGGCTAGGCATATAAATGCCCTTGGGCAGACAGATAGCCTATGAACTAAGTAGTGTAAACCCTCCTACCACCCTTCTTGCCTTTAGGAGGAGGACAAGACTGCCTTCTAACAAAGGCAATTTATTAGGATAGTTTCTCTGGAATGCACTGGGGAAACAAAAATAGGTTTCAGGTCCTGTAACTCCTTGTCTTTCTCCTGCAGGAACTTGACTAAATCAGCTGCAGCAAAGTACAGTTTTGTACCTACCATAAATGTAGATGTCCGAGAGGTATGCATCTGCAGTCCTAACAAATGGGTTGTCCTGGCCTCAGGCAGCCCTTCGGTCGGCCGGATTCCAAAGTCTGGGTCTGGCCTCGGCTGGTGTCGCACTTCACCCGACGTCATAGCTGCAGGTCTTCGGGTATAAAGGCATCAGCCGACGCCATTTTCCTCAGTGTTTCTTGCCCCAGATGCCAGATGCCCTCTAGGAAGGCTAAATTTGGATAAATGCAAATGTTTCCAAACAACATAGAGCAAATAGAAATAAACATGTATGTACATATATACAAACAAATACACCATAATAGATTCCCCCAGCTAGCTACAAGATGGGCAAATACCCTAGGAGTACCACAGAGGGGAAGGAGGGTGGGTAATCCTGACTGCAGATGCATACCTCTCGGACATCTATATTTATGGTAGGTACAAAACTGTACTATGTCCTTCAAGGATGCATCTGCAGTCCTAACAAATGGGTAGAATACCATAGCCAAACTGGGGGAGGAGGCCCTAACAAGATTATGGTGTAGTTAAGATCCCTTGCAACACAGCAGTGGCAAAACCTGCTCGGGATCTGGAGTATAAGGGTAGATTATAATGCTTGGCAAATGTATGCACGGAGCTCCAAGTAGCAGCCTCTAAAATGTCTTTTGTAGCCACTCCTCGTAAAAAAGCTGTAGTAGTGGCTGTAGCCCTTGTGGAGTGAGGTCTGATGTTTTCTGGAGTTGCCTTTCCATGATAAGAATAACAAAATCTAATGCAATTTCCTATCCATTTAGAGATTGTCTGTTTTGAAATTGCTTTTCCTTCCATTCCTGTGGCATATGCTACCAGAAGCTGGTCAGTTTTTCTATTGTTCTTGGTTCTGTCCAGGTAGTAGCGAATTGCCTATGCACATCCAAGGTATGCAGCAGTCTTTCTCCCCTGTTCTGTGGGTTGGGGAAGAATGTAGGTAGGTGGATTGCTTGGTTTAAAGATACCCTAGAGACCACCTTTGGCATAAAGGTAGGATTAGTTCTCATGGACACTCTATCCTGATGGAAGATAAGGAAGGGTTGCACTGCCATTAATGCCTGTAGTTCAGAAACCCTTCTTGCTGAAGTGATTGCAAGCAGAAAAGCAGTTTTCCATGATAAGTACTGTAATTCTGCTGTTGCTGCTGGTTCAAAAGGGGGGAGTGTCAATTTTTCCAGCACAAAGTTCAGGTCCCATGTAGGCAATGGTGGCTTCCTTGGTGGCTTTACATTTTTGATTCCTCTCAGAAACTGCCTGAGTAGAGGATGAGAGAAGACTGGAGGATCCATGTTGTATTCTGCTGAAATAGCTGATGCATGAATCTTAATGGAAGAGTAGGACAAGCCATTGTGGAAAAGCTCTGCTAAGTATTCCAGGATGTTAGCTATGTTTACCAGTGCTACATTCTGTCCTTTTGCTGCACTCCAAAAGAGAAATCTTTTCCATTTCGCTGAATAAGTTTTCCTTGTTGAGGGTCTGCGAGCTTCCAAGATAATGTCCTTAACCCTTTGGGATAAATCTAGGTTATTTTGTCTTATGCAATGCTCCAAGCAGCTAGCTGCAGTGTTTTCAGGTTCGGATGCAGGGTTTTGTAGTTGTTCTGTGTTAGCAGTAAAGGAACCAAGGGTAGAGGCCATGCGAGTTCCCGAGACATACTCCTCAGTAGTGGGTACCAGTGCTGTCTCGGCCAGTCTGGAGCTATCAGGATGATCCTTGGGTGGTCCTCTTTGATCTTCAATAGCACCTTGTGCATCAGAGGAAGAGGAGGGAATGCATATGCTGTCAGGTTTTTCCAGCTGAAAGATAGGGAGTCCACCTTCCAAGCAAGTGGGTGGTATGTCCTTGTGCAGAATTTTTTCAATTGGTGATTGTGTGGGGATGCGAATAAGTCTATTTCTGGTAGTCCCCATTTCCTTGTGATGGATTTGAAGATGTCTGGATGCAGCATCCATTCGTGGGCATCCGTGGTAGTCCTGCTTAAGATGTCTGCTAGTATGTTTTGTTTTCCTGGCACAAATATTGCCTTGAGCTGTATGTTTAGGCTTAGGGCCACATTCCAGAGATCCATTGCCATCTGGCATAGAGGATATGAATGTGTGCCTCCCTGTTTGTTGATGTACCACATAACTGTGGTGTTGTCCGTCCTTATCAGCAATTGCCCCTGTTGAAGAAATGGTCTGAATGCTTGAATTGACAGTTTTACTGCCAACACCTCTTTTTGGTTTATGTGTAGGTTTAGCTGGTCTTGAGTCCATAAGCCTTGAATGCACTTGTCCAGCATGTGTGCGCCCCAACCAAGGTCTGAGGCATCTGTTGTGATAGTCTGGCTTGGTTGAGGGCTGTGGAAGGGCAGTCCTTTGTTCAATTGACAGGCCTGAGCCCACCATCGGAATTCTTGTTTCAGGCATGGAATTATTGGAATTTGGGTTTCTAGGCTGTGCTTGTGCTGAGACCATAAATTCCTGAGGTACCATTGCAACTTCCTCATATGTAGTCTGGCATGTGGGATCAATATTATGCAGGATGCCATGTAACCCAAGGCTTGCAGGACTTTCCTTGCTGTCAGCTGGTTCTGCATTGTTAATGCCAAGAAGTAGAGTGGAAGCTGCTTTTGTTTTTTTGCTGTGAGGGATGCCATTTGATTTGATGTGTCTAGTTCTGCACCCAAGAAGGTTATCCTTTGGGATGGCAACAGCCTTGATTTTTTTATATTGACTGTGTATCCCAAGGCTTGCAGTAGATGAATGACCCTTTCCAAGTCTTTTGTTAATTTGTTTTTGTTGTCCGCTTGTAACAGGCTATCGTCCAGGTAAGGGTAAATTTGAATTCCCTGAAGCCTGCAATGAGCAATTACTGATGCCAGGCATTTCGTGAATACTCTGGGTGCAGTAGATAAGCCAAAAGGCAATGCTGAGAATTGATAATGCTCTGATCCTGCAAGAAATCTGAGGTATCTTCTGCAATTTGGTCGTATGGGGACATGCAGGTATGCCTCCTTGAGATCTAGAGTTACCAGCCAAGACTCCTTGCCCAGCATGGGAAGAAGCTGCTGTAGAGTCAGCATTTTGAATTTTGGGACAATGAGGTATGTGTTCAGAGCGGACAGGTCTAGAATAGGTCTCCATTGATTTTCCTTCCTTGGCACCAGGAAAAGTCTGGAGTAAAATCCTTGCCCTTGTTCTATAGATGGTACCTTTTCTATAGCTCTCATCCTTTTTAAGTTATCTATTTGTTCTAGAGCATTTGCCATTTGATTTGGAGGTAGGTTTGGCATTCCTCTCTTCCTTGGTAGAGTATGGAAGTGAAACCTGTAACCTTTGTCTATTGTCTGTAAAATCCATTTGTCTCCTGTAATGCAATGCCAGTTTGCTGAAAATAAGGCTAGCTTTCCGCCTAAGGGTGCTTCTAGTTGTTCCCTGGTAGGCGGCTTCAGAGCCAAGTCACTGTGATTGTCCTGTGGAAGTGGTAGTGGCTGGGTCTGCAGCAGTACTTTGCTGGTTGTTAGGCTGCCACTGACGTCCCCTGTAGGCACCTGTGGATTGTCCTCTGCCTCTTGTGTGCCTATTCCTGCCTCTCTGTGCTCTGCTGGTGTCTGGAAAGGACCAATTCTTGGAAGGCCAGTTCCTGCTAAACCTTGGAGGCTGGACCTGTAAGAAATCCTTGACTGTCTGGATAGATTTTGCTTTCTCTTCCACCTTCTTCAGCACTTGCTGTGCAGGAGAGCCAAACAAATTGTGTTTATCCATGGGAGCATCTAGGAGCTTTGATTTTACATGGTCTGGTAAGGACTGCTCTTTTAACCATGCATGCCTTCTGATCACTGTACCAGTCATAGCTGATCTAAAGGAGGCCTCCAGTGCATCATAGCCGCATTTTAAGGAATGATTACTGACCTGCTGTATGTTATGTACCATTTCCTGAAGTGACTTCCTGTCTAAAGGATCAGGTGAGGACAGCTTTTTAGATCACTGATCTAACATAAATTCCTGATACTGAATCATGTGGAATTGACAGTTTAAGGCCCTAGCCGAAAGAGTAGCAGAAGTATAAACTTTTTTACCCCATCTCTCCAAGGCCCTAGATTCCCTTTCAGAGGGGAGTGGGTTTTTGGCAGAGGTAGCTGCTACAGCCTTGGGGCCCTGTGAAATAGTTTCAGGATCTGCCAAAGGAGCCTTATACAAGTGATTATGTGTGTCCGGAACCCTGCAGTATCTGTCGGGCTTAGCAGGGGCCGGAGGGAGTGAATCAGGAGCAGTACAAGCATCATTAAATGCATCATCCACAACTGTAAGTACTGGAGGAATGGCTAAAGGCCTATGCTGTGGCAAATGCAAGAAAGTCCTAAGCCTTTTCCTAGAATCTGAGAAATCCTGGCCCTGCCATTGAAATTGTTCCCTCATAGCATGCAAGGTTTCCCCAAAAGAAAATTCCTCAGGAGGAGAGGCAGAAGGAATGGAATCCTCTGCATCAGAGTCCTCATATGGAGAATAAGGGCCCTCAGGGGGGTTTGTATTTTCTGATTCATCTGAGGAGTAATCAGTGGAAACTGGCTCAGGGGGTTCTGCTCTAGGTCTCTTCTCTGGAGGGGGTTGAGAGGCCCTATCAGTGTGAGACTGGGATCCCCTGATCAAAGAAATGAGATCCTCTGCTAGACTAAGCATTTGAGTACTGGAGCTAGGCCTGTGAGAGGGGGCTTTAGTAGGCAAGGCCTTGGAAGTTTTAGCTGCTTTAGCCCTGGCAAAGGCCTTAATTGACATGGATGCAGGGGGCCTAGCAGCTCCACGTGCAGGAGTAGATACATCTAGGGAATAGTATCTGATAAATCCTGAGAAACAGTAAGACCTGGTGGAATTTCAGTAGCAGATTCAGCTATGCCGGAGGAGGCCTTGGTAGTAGGAGGCATGCTTTCGGCCGAAGGAAGAACCGCAGACTCGGTTTCAGCCGAAACCGAGACACTCGCGGTTGGCTTAACCGCGGTTTTGGACGAAACAGCGGACCGCGAGTGTCGGTCCTTTTCCTTACGTTTTTTAGCTAAATGTGAAGTCGGAGTCTCCGACGGCATGATATAAGCAAAATCGGAGCCGAAAAACTCCTCTGCAAACTCCGACCGGCGTCTAAGTGTCCGTCGGTTGAAGGAAGCACAGGCTAAACAAGCTGCTACGTCGTGGTCTGGGCCTAAACAAGGTAGGCAGTAAGAGTGGAAGTCTTTATGAGGTATTTGTTTCCCACAAGTTAAACAGTTATTCACTTTTTCTGACATCGGCTGAGGCAAGAAAGAGTCCCCAACGGGGTACTTAGCTTTTTAGAAGTCTCCGGTAGTAGTAATCTCTGGATCTGACCGACCGGCACTTGCGAACAGCTTCTGCTTCGGGCGCCACGCGGCAAGAAAGACTGAGGAAAATGGCGTCGGCTGATGCCTTTATACCCGAAGAACTGCAGCTATGACGTCGGGTGAAGTGCGACACCAGCCGAGGCCAGACCCAGACTTTGGAATCCGTCCAACCGAAGGGCTGCCTGAGGCCAGGACAACCCATTTGTTAGGACTGCAGATGCATCCTTGAAGGACATCACCAGACAAACAAAAAGACAGTTGAGTACACCTACCACAAATGTAGATGTTCGAGTGTATTCACTGTTGCAGTCAGCACATTTGGGTTATCTTACCAAGGGCAGCCCTCAGTTGGCCCGAATACCAGAGGCTTAGTATTTCTGCATCGGTTGCTCCAGGATTGACATCAGGTCGTCAGTGGTACAAAAACAGTCAGCCAACGCCATTACATCAGTTTTTCTTGCCCTGTCAGCAGCCCCCATAGGGAGCTAGGTTATGGTGGAAGAACACAATCAGTAGAAAGTAAATACAAAAAATTCCCTGTAAGCAAACAGGAAGAGAGAGAGAGAGAGAGAGAGAGACACACACACACAAGGGGATTGAAGGGGGGGGAAACCAGGACTGCAACAGTGAATACACTCAAACATATACATTTATGGTAAGTGTACACAACTGTACTATGTTCTTCATGTTTCACTGTTGCAGTCATCACATTTGGGTTGATTCTCAAAGCTGAAGAAAAGGGTGGAGGCAGTCAAGAAGACTATGGGCTGGCTAGGATGCCCTGCAAGAATGCAGTGACAAAGCCTGCCCTTGATTTGGAGAAAATAGGCAGGTGGTAATGCTTGGTGAAGTATGGACAGATGTCCATGTTGCAGCCTCCAGGATGTCCCTGGTTGACACCTCTGAGAAAAGCTGCAGAGGTGGAGGTTGCCCTGGTGGAATGTGTCCTGACCCCCTTTGGGGCGGTTTCCCATGCTGCTTATAGCAGAAATGGATGCAGTGTGCTATCCATTTGGAGATGGTTTGTTTGGATATGGCCTTGTCCTCTGCCCCTAGCAATTGATCAGTTTTTCTAAAACATTTAATCCTGTCCAGATAGAATCTGAGATGTCTGTGCAAATCTACAGAGTGCAGAATCCTTGCTCCCTTGTTTTGCAGGTTAGGGAAAAAGGTGGGCAAATGAGTGGTTTGGTTAAGAGCCACACTGGACACCACTTTAGGCATGAAGGATGGGTTAGTCCTGAGGGAGACCCTGTCAGCATGGAAAATGATAAAGGGCTCTACAGCCATGAGTGCTTGTAGCTCTGATACTCTTCTAACTGAAGTGATGGCTAGAAGCGAGGCTGTCTTCCAAGAGAGGAATTTTAACTCTGCTGAAGCTGCAGGTTCCAATTGGGGGCTGTGTGAATTTTTCCAACACAAAGTTAAGATCCCAAGCTGGGGTAGGAGCTCTTCTGGGTGGCCTTAAGTTATTAGCCCCTCTTAGGAACTGTTTGATAAGAGGGTGTGAGAAGAGAGGTGTCTCTATGCTGTAATCAGCAGAGATGGCAGAAGCATGAATCTTAATAGAAGAGAAGGATAGACCCTTGTGTAGTAGGTCTGCTAGGTAATCCAGGATGAGAAGTAGGGAGAGCTGTGCCATTCCGGCTCCCTTAGCCTGGATCCAGGTGCAAAATTTTTTCCACTTGTCAGCATAGGATTTCCTACTGCTGGGGCATCTGGCCTCATGTACAACATCTAGGACTTGTTTGCTTAGGCTGGCAGCTTGAGGAGAGGTCAGGGAATAAATCAGGCTGCCAAGTTGATGGTCTGCAATTGGGGATGCATAAATTATCCATTCCTCTGGGTCAGGAGTGTTGGGATCTGAGGTAGGTGCCATGGTGGCAGGGGTGATAGGCTGCGTAGTAGTGGGTACCAGTGCTGGCATGGCCAGTCTGGGGCGATCAGAATTGCCCTCAGTATTTCCTCCCTTATTTTGAGCAGTACCCTTGAAATGAGTGCTAGAGGTGGAAATGCATAGCCCAACAGGTTTGCCCACTGGAAGGATAGAGCATCCACTTTCCAGGCCTTTCTGTGAGGTTCCCTGGTGCAGAATTTGCTGAGTTGATGACTGGAGTGGGAGGCAAAGAGGTCCACCTTCGGGGTGCCCCATTTCCACTCTACAAGGGTGAAGGTTCTGTGGTCTAGCAGGTTTCTCCTTAGGTTTTTAGCCAGAGAGTTTAGGAAGCCTGGCAGTTATTGTGCTAGCAGGTGTAGTTTTATGGCTGAGACTGTGTGCCAAAAAGACATGGCGAGCCTGCAAGAGCAAGTCCCACCCTGCTTGTTGATATACCACATCACTGTGGTGTTGTCTGTTTTGATCAGTAAAGGCCCTGGGGAGAGTAGGGGTATGAAAGCTGTCAGGGCATGCTGAACAGTTAGCATCTCTTTTTGGTTGATGTGTAGATTTATTTGATTTGGGCTCCAATGGCCCTGAATGCACCTGCTGCCCAGGTGTGCACACCAGGCATAGTCTGATGCATCTATGGTGAGGGTCTGGGTGACATGGGGTTGTGAGAAGGGAAGTCTTGCTACCAGGAATACAATTTTTTGTGTGGGTACTAGTTTTGATTTCTTTTCATTGATAGTGTACCCCAGGGAGGTCAGTAGGTCCTTTACAAAGGTCAGGTGCTGTAACAGCTTTTCCTGACTATCTGCCTAAATCAGCAATCGTCTAAGTAGGGGTAAATTTGAATATTTCTTTGTCTGCAAAAAGCAATGTCTGGAGCCAGGCATTTTGTGAAAACTCTGGGAGCAGTGGATAAGCCAAAGGGAAGCACAGAGAATTTAAAGTGCATAGATCCTGCCCTGAAACATAGACATTTCCTGCAAGATTCCCTGATTAGGATATGTAGGTAGGCCTCTTTTAGGTATAGGGTGGCTAACCAAGCATCCTTGGAAAGCATAGGAAGAAGCTGCTGGAGGGTGAGCATTCTGAATTTTGGCATCACCAGAAAGGTGTTTAGAATGGATACATCGAGGATTGGGTACCAGGTGCCCTCTTTTCTGGGTACCAGGAAGAGTCTGGAATAGAAACATTGGCCTATCTGTTCTGCAGGAACATGCTGTATTGCCCTCAGAAAGCAGGGAAAGGACTTGCTTTTTGGTCTCTGCCCACGGGTTTGGGGGAAGATCTGGGAACTCTTTTGGGGTTGGCAGGGTGTGGAAATAAAATTTGTATCCCTGGGATACTATGTTGAGGACCCATTGGTTGTTGGTAATAGAGGCCCAGTTGCTTGCATGGGTGGAGAGTTTTCCTCCTACAGGCACAAGCAGGTGGGCAGAGGTAAGGGGTGGAGGTGTAAAGTCATTGTGAGTTCTTACTATAAGGGGGTGGCTTGGCACTCCCTGTTTTTGAAGAGGAGAAACTCCATTGCTTAGGTCTCTGCATTCCCTGAGGTTGCTGTCTGAGGGGTCTGCTTCCCCTGGGTCTGGGCTGAGCTGGCCTGGAGGGGGCAGGAAAGGACCAGTGCTTGGAGGGGAAATGCCTACCAAACCTCGGAGGCTGGACCTGTAAGACCTCTTTAACTCTCTGCATAGATTTAGCTTTTTCTTCCATCTTTTTAAGACCTCTTCTGCCTTGGTGCCAAATAAATTTTCTTTGTTCAATGGTGTGTCCAATAACTTGGATTTGACATGGTCTGGCAAGGTCTACTCCTTAAGCCAAGCATGCCTTCTAAGGACAGAACCAGTGACTGCTGCCCTGCAAGATGCTTCCAGTGCATCAAAGCCACATTGCAAGGTGTGCTTAGTAACTTGACTTGCAGAATGTATTAGCTCTTGTAACTCTATTTTCTGCACAAGCAGGGAAAGAAGATATTTTTTGTTTGAGGAGTTCCATGGTATGTTGCTGACATTTCAGCATATGGATATGACAATTTAATGCTCTAATAGCAAGAATAGCAGAGGTGTATACTTTTTTAGGCCATCTGTCTAAAGCTCGGGAATCCCTGTCAGGGGGGGGGGATTCTTAGCTGAGGTTGCTTTTATTCCTTTAGATCCTTGAGAAATGACCTCTGGGTCAGAAGTAGGATTTTTGAAAAGGAATTTGTGAGAGTCAGGGACTCTGTAGTACCTGTCAGGTTTCCTGGGGGCAGGAGGAAGGGTGTCAGGAGTCAAACTGGATTCTGTAAAGACATCATCCACAACATCCAGGACAGGAGGAATGGCCAAAGCTCTGTGCTGTGGTAAATCTAAGAATTCCCTGAGTCTCTTTTTTTGACTGAGGATAGTCTTGAAATTCCCATTGGAAATGCTCCCTTAAAGTATGAAGGGTTTCCCCAAATGAAAAATCCTCAGGTGGAGAGGCAGAAGGAATGGATTCCTCTGCATCAAAATCCTCATAAGAAGAGAGGGGTTGCATTTATTTATTTAACATTTGTTGACCGGGAAAGTCCACCTAGGTTCCAACAGAGCCTGTTTTCAGCGGAGGCCCGGGGAGAGATGCTCCAGATGCATGTCTTTAGAATGCATATCTTCAAATTCAGAAGCATCAGAGTCATTGGACTCCTGTTCAGATAAAACTACTGGGGACAAGTCTCTTTCTTTAGGAAGGGGTAGCCTGGCTTCCACTAATAAGCATAATAAGGTCTTCCGCCATTTTAAGCATTTAAGACTGAGGCAAGGAAGCAGGTGCCTGAGCTTGGGTCGTCGGTTTTTTGGGTGTAATTCGTACCCTGGGCCTTAGAAAAGTACAGTTGTGTACACTTACCATAAATGTAGATGTTGGAGTGTATTCACTGTTCACTGTTGCAGTCATCACATTTGGGTTATCTGCCTACAGGTAGCCCTCAGCCGGCCTGAATACCAGAGTCTTGGGATTTCTGCATCGGATGCTGTCGCTTCTTCCATGACGTCAAGTCGTCAGGGGTATAAAACATACAGCCGACGCCATTACATCAGTTTTTCTTGCCCCAGATGTCAGGTGCCCCCACAATAGGAAGCAATTATATGGTATGGAATCCCTCCCTCAGCAAAAAACAAATACACATGATATAATAACAAACAAACAAATAGGATAGGTAAAGGACAAGAGAAGTCAGGGGGCTGGAGGGAGGGTAACTAGGACTGCAACAGTGAATACACTCTAACATCTACATTTATGGTAAGTGTACACAACTGTACTATGTTCTTCGTGTTTCACTATTGCAGTCATCACATTTGGGTTGATTCTCAAAGCTAATGAAGGGTGGAGGCAGTTAAAGAGCATTAGGGCTAGCAATCAGGCCCTGTAAGACTGCTGTGGTAAATCCAGCTCTGAATTTAGAAAAAATAGGCAAATAGTAATGCTTGGTGAAAGTATGCACAAAGCTCCAGGATGCAGCTTCCAACATGTCCCTGGTAGGGACTCCTCTGAGAAATGCAGTAGAGGCAGATGCAGCCCTGGTGGAATGTGTTCTTATCCGCTGTGGGGTAGGTTTTCCATGGTGCTTGTAGCAGAAATGGATGCAATGTGCTATCCATTTGGAAATGGTTTGCTTTGAAATGGCCTTCCACTCTGCCCCTGCAGCAAAGCTGACTAGCAGCTGGTCAGACATTCTGAGAGGCTTAGTCCTGTCAAAATATAATCTAAGCGGTCTGTGCACGTCCAGAGAATGCAGTATCCTTTCCCCTTTATTCTAGGGATTAGGGAAAAAAGTAGGCAAATGAATGGACTGGTTCAGAGCCACACTGGACATCACCTTGGGCATAAAAGAAGGATTAGTCCTGAGGGAAACCCTGTCTGCATGGAAGATAATGAAGGGTTCCATTGCCATGAGGGTCTGCAGTTCAGACACTCTTCTTGCTGAAGTGATGGGTAGAAGTAAAGCAGTTTTCCAAGAAAGGGATTTCAACTCTACTGTAGCAGCTGGTTCAATGGGGGAGGGGGGGGGGGTTCCAACACAAAGTTAAGAGCCCAGGCTGGAGTGGGGGCTCTCCTGGGGGGGTCTTAAATGTTTGGCCCCTCTAAGGAATTGTTTTAGCAGTGGATGAGAGAAGAGGGGTGGCTCAGTATTATAATGAGCTGATATGGCTGAGACAAGAATCTTAATTGAAGAGAAAGACAAGCCCTTGTGGAGCATTTCTGTTAAATAATCTAGAATATGAGGTAAGCTGGGCACCATTGTGCCCATCCCCTGAGACTGGCTCCAGGAACAGTATCTTTTCCACTTTTCTGAATAGGATTTTCTAGTACTAGGCCTCCTTGCCTCAAGAATGACATCCAGCACCTGCTTACTGAGGGTTGCTAGAGGTGAGCTCAGGGAATTAGCCAGGCTGCAAGGTTCAGGGTTTGAAGTTGAGGGTGCAGAATCTGGCCTGCCTGCTGGAACAGCAGTGAAGGGGTCCTGAGGCAGGTGCCATGGTTGTAGCACTGTCAGACTGTGCAAAAGGGGGTACCAGTGCTGGCGTGGCCAGTCTGGTGCAATCAGTATTGTCCTTGGCTTGTCCTGTTTTGATCTTTAGAAGGACCTTCAAGAGGAAAGGCAGAGGGGGGAAGGCATAAACTGAGAGGCCTTCCCAGGTAAAGGACAGGGCATCCTCTTTCCAAGCTTGACTGTGGGGAGTTCTGGTACAGTATTTGTTCAGTTGGTAGTTCTGCGGGGAGGCAAACAGGTCTACGTCTGGTGCCCCCATTTGTTCAAGAGCTTAAATATTTTGGGTTCCAGTTTCCATTCATGTGGATCCATGAGATTTCTGCTTAAGTCGTCTGCCAGTGAATTTAGTTTGCCCGGCAGGAACTAAGCTTGTAGGTTCACTTGGTTGCTCAAGGCTGTGTTCTGCAGAGTCATGGCTAGTCTGCAGAGTGGGTAGGTATGGGTCCCCCCCTGCTTGTTTATGTGCCACATAACTGTGGTGTTGTCTGTCTTTACCAATAGTTGTCCTGGAAGAATAAGGTGTTTGAAGGCTGTCAGGGCATTCTGTACAGCTAACATTTCTTTTTGACTGATATGCAGGTGCATCTGTATTGGGTTCCATTTGCCCTGAATGCACTGCCCTGCCATGTGAGCCTCCATGCATAGTCTGATAAATCTGTTCTTAGGATTTGGGCGGCAGGGGGTAGAGTGAAAGGGATTCCCTTGTTGTGGTAGCAGGCCTCTGCCCACCAAAGGAACTCTGCCCTTAGACAAGGAATGATAGGAATCATGGTTTCCAGGTCCTGAGAATGTTGACACCATAGACTTTTCAGATACCACTGTTCAGTCTTGCATATGGACTTAGCAGAAGGCAAGAGGCCATGAAACCCAGGGCTTGTAGGATTTTCGTTGCAGACAGCTGGGTTTTTGTGGCCAATAGTTTAAAGTAGGATGTCAAATAAACTTGTTTCTCTGGCGTGAGGTAGGGCATCTGGGAAGTTGTGTTCAAGCTTGCTCCCAGGAATACAATCTGTTGCTAGGGTAATAGGAGTGATTTCTTCTCATTGATGGTGTACCCCAGTGAAGTTAGAAGTCTCTTTACAAATGCCAGGTGTTGTAATAGCAAGCCCTGACTCTTTGCCCTGAAGCGTAGGTATTTCCTGCAAGATTCCCCGATTGGGATGTGCAAATAAGCTTCTTTTAAATCTAGAGCTGGCAGCCAAGCATCCTTGGCTAGCATAGGAAGAAGTTGTTAAAGAATTAGCATTTTGAATTTTGGAACCACCAGAAAGGTGTTGAGGATAGACAGGTCCAGGATAGGATGCCAGGGGTTTTCTTTTCTGGGAACCAGGAACAGTCTTGAATAGAAACCTTGTCCCCTTTGTTCTGCTGGGACAGGTTGAATAGCCTTGATGCTGAGGAGATAGAGCACTTGCTTTTGGACCACCACCCACTGGTTTGGGGGGAGGTCTGGCCATCCACTTGGGGGTGGGAGAGAGTGGAAATGGAATCTGTATCCTAGGGAAACTATGTTTAAAACCCATTTGTCTTGGGTAATGAATTCCCAGTTTCTTACATGCAGGGCGAGCTTTCCTCCTGAAGGTGCAAGTAGTTGAGCAAGGCTTGGAAGAGTTAAGGATAAGTCATTGTGCAATTTTTCCATAGGGGAGTGGCTTACTACTCTCTGCTTTGGAAGTGGGAACCCCCTACTGCTTAGATCTGTGCAGAGTCTGAGACTGAATTCTTGGTGATCTGCTGCTCCTGGGTTTGGACTGAGAAGGCCTGGAAGGGACTGGAAAGGACCAGTTCTTTGAAGGTCAATGCCTACTGAATCTAGGGGGCTGTACTTGTAAGAAATCTTTAATAGTTTGCATAGCTTTAGCTTTTTCCTCCATTTTAGGACTTCTCCTGCTTTGTTGCCAAAAAGGCACTTGGTTTAAGGGTGCATCCAGTAATTTGGCTTTAACGTGATCTGGCAAGTTTTGTTCCTTAAGCCAAGCATTCCTTCTAAGTACAGACCCAGTGACAGCAGCCCTGCAAGATGCTTCTAAAGCATCAAAACCACACTGCAAAGTATGTTTACCTACTTGGTCAGCAGAATGCATTAACTTGTAAATTACCTAAGTTTCTTTTTGGACTGAGAATAGCCCTGGCTTTCCCAGTGGAAATGTTCCCTAAGGGTATGCAAGGTTTCACCTAAAGAGAAATCTTCTGAAGGGGAAGCAGAGGGAATGGAATCCTCTACATCAGAATCCCCATAAGTAGATAAGGGTAAATCTTGGTAATCAGAAGGAAGAGAGATATCAGATTCCTGATCAGAAGAATTAGAAGTAAAATCAGTTCTAAGTTTCAGAGGGGAAGGATAGCTTCCCCTAATTAAAGTAATAAGGTCTTCAGCCATTATAATCATTTGTTTTTGAGAATGTGCTTTGGTCGTTAGTTTCTAGGCATTGTGCGAGCTTTAGGCCTGAGGAAATCGGTATTTTTAGCTTGAAACAAAGTTGTCGGTTTGATATGAAAATCAGTAGGCTTGAATAACCCTCAGCAGCCGGTGCCTGCCCAGCAGCTTCAGACCCATTTATCCAAGGTAGAGACATCCGTAGGCTCCATAGTCGAAGAAGCATCTTACGGCATACCGGACTCTGAATGCATCTCAGCAGAGGCCTGAGAATCTGTAGAAGCGGGTATCAGGAGCTGAGTAAGCTCCTCACTGAGAACCGGCGGACTGGCGATTAGCTTAACAGAAGTCTTGTTGGCAGTTTTGGACTTATGCAGTCTGTCTTTATCCTTACGTTTTTCAGAAGATTGGTAGTTGGATGGCTTAACGAAGCCATTTCAGAGTACAGAGATCAAGAACGAAAGTATTTAGCTACAAAAATAGTCCGATGACGAATAGTGTGGGTGTTGAACAAGGGACAAAACCGACAGCGTGGGACGTCGTAGTCTGGGCCTAAACAGGTGACACAGTAAGAATGAAAATCTCTATGAGGTATTTGCTTTCCACAGGCAAGACAAGTATTAATATTTTCTGACATCAGTTAGAGCAAGAAAAAAAGATTCCCAACGGGGTACTTATCTTTTTGAAGACTTCAGGTCTGAAACTCGAAAACGAAAATTTCAGGAGTCTGCCACTGGCACTTGCGAACTGCTTCTGCTTCGGGAACCGCATGGCAAGAAAGACTGATGTAATGGCATCGGCTGCATGTTTTATACCCCTGATGACCTGACATCATAGAAAAAGTGACAGCATCCTACGCAGAAATCCCAAGACTCTGGTATTCAGGCTGGCTGAGGGCTACTTGCAGGCAGATAACCCAAATGTGATGACTGCAACAGTGAAACACGAAGAACATCTCGGTAGTTTTAGAAAGAACTGAAGATGTGAAAGAAGTCGTCGGTCTGTGTCGAGTATCGGTAATGCAAAATACTTCCTTGGAAGCCGGTGCCTGCTCAGTGGCTTTGGACCCATCCAAGGTAGAGACATCCACAGGATCCTTAGTCGAAGAAGAGTCTCGTGGCATACCGGACTCCGAAAGGGTCTCAGTAGTGGCCTGCGACTCCACAGAATCGGGCATCAGGGGCTGCGAAAGCACCTCACTGAGGACCGGAGAACTGACTACTAGCTTGGCGGAAGCATCATCGGCAGTTTTGGACCTGTGCAGTCTATCTCTGTTTTTATCCTTACTTTTTTTGGAAGATCGGTAGTCAGATGACTTACCGAAGCCATATCAGAATTCGAGGACTGAGAGTGAAAATATCAAGCTACAATAAGGGCCCAACGACGTATAGTTCTGGCATTGAGCAAAGCACAAACGTGACAGTGAGGGATGTCGTGGTCTGGGCCTAAACAGGTGATGCAGTAAGAATGGAAGTCTTGTGTGGTATTTGCTTTTCACAGGCGAGACAATTGTTAACTTTTTCTGACATTGGTTAGAGCAAAATAAAAAGGATCCCCAATGGGTTACTTAGCTTTAGAAGGCTTCATCTTCAATTCAGAAATGAAAACTCAAGTAACGGCCCACCGGCACTCGTGCAAACTGCTTCTGCTTTGGGCTCCTCAGCAAGAAAGACTGATGTAATGGTGTTGGCTGCCTGTTTTTATACCCCTGATGACCTGACGTCAGTCCTGGAGTGACAGCAACCGACTGAGAAATACTAAGCCTCTGGTATTCGGGCCAAATGAGGGCCACCCCTGGCAGGATAACCCAAATGTGATGACTGCAACTGTGAAACACGAAAATCATTTGTTGTCTAGGGGTGCACCCATCAACTCAGCCTTAATATCAACTGGCAGAGGTTGAAGCCGAAAGCAGGAATAGCTCCTCAACAGAGACAGAAGCAGCAGCCCTAGAGGAAGCATCTACTGCATCATAACTACCTGCGAAGATGCCCCTAACAAAGACAAGGCAGAAGTCTTACCCTCTGAATCAAGAATGTCAGAAAACCTAACAAGCTGAAGAAAGGAGAGCCAAAAGATATCTGGCCATACGAGTCTGATAATTAACAGGCTGGCGTGGCTGAAGTATAAACTTTCTTACCCAGCCTTTCCATGGTCCTGCAGTCCTTATCAGAAGAAAGAAGTCTGGCAGAAGACAGTAATTTAGATGTCACAGAAATCACTGAAGGGTCAGCAGATGGACACTTATAAAGGAATTATCAGACACTTTATAAAACCTACCCATTTTTTATGAGCAGGGCACTGAGACTCTGGGGCCTGAAATGCAGAAGAAAAGGCATCCAATAAAGTAGCCAAAACCAGAGGAACAGCAGAGAGTCAAGGTGATTCTATTTGAAGGAGCTCATAATATCTCCTCTGCACTTCATAAACTTGGAAACAATGCCATTTAAAGAATTATCTTATTTAAAGAATTCCATCATCCTGGCAATAGTATCCCCAAAGGAAATCTCAAAAGGAGATTCAGGACAAGCAAACTTCTCTTCCTCAGAACCATAATCAAAAGGAGGAAGAATCTGGGTAAAATAGGCCTCAGAATCCTCTTGCTCTTCAGAGGAATCCTGATCTCTAGACCTTTTGAGAGGGGAAGAAGAGCAATGAGGAGCTGGGACAGAGACCCCCCCTTGAGGAGACTTCAAGGCCATAAGAGCGCTGAAAAAACCCTGTGTGTAACACTGTCATTCACTCTGAGGGTCCTTGGAAGGAAAATGTTTTGTCTTTTACTTCTTTTTTACAGGGATGTCCACCTTATGAAAAGAAGAAGGTTGCAATGGTGCCTATGCTCAATAATCGTAGTCAAGACTTCCTCCCTAACCAGTATCTGAGGAGCCCCCTAGGCCCTTTAGTGATAACCAGCTGCAGTTCCTCTCAGCGTCCGAAGCAGACATCTGCAAGGCCTCCCAGGACATGCAAGAAGCCATATCCATGCCGGCCTCTGAACCAGTTACAGCAGAGGGATCCAGCCCAGAAACAGGATGATCCTCTGGGCTTTGAGCAGCCTCAAGAGAGACATCCAATGGAGATGGCACAGCCAAAGAATATGACCTGACACATTTGGTCTTCTTCAAAGACGGCTGACCCTCAGGCTGGGAAGCTTTAGACTCTGGTTTTCAAGATAAATGGAGAGACAGGAAAGATGACTGCACAAGGTCTTTGGAATGAGACAGGAAAGACGACTACACAAGGTCTTTGGAACAAAAGCAAAACAGTATAGCACATATGGTCATGAGAAGCTCCTAAACAAAACAATTACTGCTTATGATGGTCTTTATGGGGAATCTGTTTCTCACACTGGCGTTTATCCTTTCTGGATGACAAGAAACTCCACAACAACACAAATGCTAAAAGCAAAAAAGGATAAATCAAAAAAACCCACTCTGAATGATTAGGTAATCAGCAGTGACTCGGCCAATCAGACGGATGATCAAAGACAGCATTTGGACTGGTGGTAAAGAAGTTCTGAA
The DNA here is from genome assembly GCF_019279795.1 of Protopterus annectens. Taxonomy (NCBI): domain Eukaryota; kingdom Metazoa; phylum Chordata; order Ceratodontiformes; family Protopteridae; genus Protopterus; species Protopterus annectens. Next base: position 2,911,255 of record NC_056749.1, read on the forward strand.
GATGACGTGTTTATACATCACCTTTATGCCCTATGCCTTGTGTGGGGAGCATACTTGTGATGTATGGTGTATCAACAGTAACCTAAAGTCTTTGGTATACTGGCCAGATGTTGGGCTGCCCTTGGCAGGGGATTCCCCATGTTAAGAATCCTGCAACAGTGAAATGGAAGGACATCCAAGTGATGGCAGATGGCAAAACCCCAAGATTGAAGATAAGACTTTGTGCCCCCTGTTTGTTGATGTACCATGTGACTGTGGTATTGTTTGCAAAAAACTTTAACTAAGGAAAAAACTACAAATTTGGTCTTAATATCTTCAGGTAAAGCCTACAGGAGCAACCAGGAGTATCTTCTCATGACAGAACCAGATGCAGCTGCCTTAGAGGAGCCACTGGCTACATCATAATGGCATTTAATGGAATGATTGGCTACCAGAGCGGCAGTGAACAGTAAACAGACAGCAGAAGTCTTGTTGTATGAATGAGGTAAGTCAGACAACACCCCCCTCTAGCTGAGATAGAAGAGCAAAGCACATATCCAATCATGTCGGTCTGATAACTAATGGCTCTAAAAGCCAACGTAGCAGAAGTGTACACGTGTCCCCAGCACTGCTGTCCTTGTTAGAAGGCAGAATCTTGGAAGAGGAAAGCAGTTTGGACGGCTTATCTGTAGACATGGAAACCACAGCAGGATCAGATGATGGGCTTTTATACAAAAAAACTTTTATAAAAAAGACCACAGTGAAGAACTTCTCTAAAGCAAACTTCACACTACTCAAGACTGGTGTGGTATCCTTCAAGGCCCCTGAGCCAGTGGAAACCACAACCCAAGCTGCGGAGGCCCTTACAAATGCCTTCTATGAACACCTCCAGGACTGCATGGATCAGGCAATCTCAAATAAAACCAAGACTCTTTCCACAAAGGGCAAACGTCCAGTCTGGTGGACCCCAGCCATTAACAAACTTTACAATAAGAGGAGAAAGCTATTACATGATAGAACAAAATCCATAAAAGGGAAGTCACCCCTGATCATTATTAGTAAAAAAATACGAGCACTCATAAAATCAACTAAGGCCAATTTTGAGAGAAAAATTGCTATGGATTCAAAGGACAATCATAAGGCCTTTTTCAGCTGTGTTAGGAACCTGGGTGGAAACTCCCAGATATGCTCAGAATTAGTCCAAAATGATACAAAAATCACTGAACCCACAGACATTGCCAACATACTGGCAGACAGGTTCAGTGCAAACTTCGCCCCCCTCTCCCCCCCTAAAGGAGAGATAACTATCCCAGCGGATCCCAGCCTTACCACAGGATACGTGCCCAAGGAGTGGCGTACAGCAACTGTGGTCCCACTCCACAAAGGCGGTGCCTCTATGGACCCTGGTAATTACCGCCCCATAAGCTTAACAAGTCTAGTCTGCAAAGCTATGGAGAGGATCATAATGGAACTCATAAACAAAGATATAGGGCACTTGCAGACATTGGACCCGACCCAGTTTGGCTTCGTCAAGGGCAGATCATGCCTTTTGAACTTGGTCGACTTCTTCGAAACAGTCACCAAGGCCATTGATGAGGGAAAGGCAGTCCATACAGCCTACCTTGACCTTGCAAAGGCTTTTGACCCAATACCCCACTCGGGTATTGTAGAAAAACTTACCAGCTTAAATGTAAACCCATATGTCACAAGATGGGTTGCAAACTGGCTTAAAGACAGAACCCACAGGGTTAGAGTTGCTGGCGCTATGTCAGACTCCAAGCCGGTCACAAGTGGTGTCCCACAGGACTCGGTCCTTGGCCCCCTATTGTTCGGCATCTACTTCTCAGAAGTACAGGCCAACAAGGGAGGACTTTGGCTGACAAAGTTTGCAGACGACTGCAAACTGGGTGCCATAGTGGAAAGTGCATCGGACACGGATATCCTTCAGAAGGGACTCACGGAAACAGATAGCTGGTGCCAGAGCCATGGTCTGAAGTTAAACGCCAAAAAATGTATAGTCATACCCTTCGGGAAAAACAAGGTAACCCCAAGCTACCATATAGGTGGCAATCCACTAAGCACAGAAGAGGTTATCAGGGACCTGGGGACCCAGGTTGACAGTGGTCTTTCTTTTGACACTCACATTGCTAAAGTGGTTAGAAAGACCTTCTACATTGCCCACCTGATCATGAAGGGATTCACATCCAGATCTAGTGAGGTCATTGTTCCCTGTACTCTTCACTTATCAGACCAATGATCGAGTACAATGCCCCATTCGGGATGTATCTCACCCGACATCTGCAGCAATTGGAGAGACCCCAAAAGTTCCTCACCAAAAGGATAAAGGGACTCCAAAATCTGTCATATGCTGCCAGATTGAAGAAACTCCAGCTCTATTCAGTCGCATACCGTCTGCTCAGAGGTGACATGTGCCTGACATACAAGGCCATGTCTAACCCGGAATTAATGGACATGCTCCACCTCAAAAAATCCAAATCCACCAAAACCACTAGAGCAAGCGACTTAAACCTTAGCACAGATATAAATAGGACGTGCTGGAGGGATAGATTTATCACTCAGAGTCTCCCTATGCTGTGGAATAAAATCCCGGTCCATGTGAGGCAGAGCACCTCGCTGGCTCTGTTCAAGAGAAATCTTGACCTGTGGATGGGAGATCGTAGGTTTACCCCGGGAATCATCTCTTCGTCACTGCTGGACAGAGGCACAATAAACTAATGGGCACAGTATTTTTTCATATAAGGGGTGGCGTAAGCCACAAAACTTTGGGCTAGGCTTATAAATGCCTTAGGGCAGATAGCCTAGTATAAACCTATGAACCTATACAAATATTGATGATCCTCGGGTACTTTAAAATCTGTCTGGCTTCTTAGGAGCTGCAGTTTGAAAGTCAGGATTCTGAGAAGCAGAAAGCTAAGACCAGAGAGACTTCAGATGGTCTGGGTGAGTCCACCTGCAAAAGTTCATAGTGCCTCTTTTGAATGTCCAACATTTATGAACAGTCCCATTTAAAATGTTCCATCATACAAACCACCACATCTTCAAAGGATAATTCCTCAAGGTGAGAGTCTGGGGACAAAGCATCCCCCTTCATCAGACCCTAATGCCAAAGGAGTGCATTTGAGAGGACTAGGCTAAGTATTATTCATCACAGTCCAATCCCTCATCAGAAGAAGTGGAATCCCCTCTTCTTTTAGAACAGGTGGATGGCCAAGGGGCAGCAGCCACAGGGACAGACAAACCCTGTAGTGGATTAAGAGCCATAAGTCCATTAAACATCCAGTGATTACGTTTATGCCACTCTTTGTGAGGATCCTTAGCTACAGAAGCCACATTTATTTATTTTTTCCTTTTTTTACAAGAACATCGCTTTGACAAATCTGGGAGTTTCAGAGCCCTGCCTGGATTGAGTGAAGGGACAGGCACATTATCCCTAACTAAAATTCGAGAAGTTCCCCAGGCATTTCACATATAGTTGCCCGTGATTCCTACTGAGTGTTTGTACTGAATGTATACACAGCCTCAATGGACATGCAAGTGGGCAGTTCCATATCAGCCTCCAACTGGGTTACGTTACAGGGAACTGGCTGGTCTTTGAGTTCTTCATCCAAGTTGAGGGAGAGATCTGGTTGCGGCTTGACAGCAGCTGTTTCACAAAGAGCTTTTTTTCTTAAGTGTCAGCTGAACTTTGGGGTGGGCAGATTGGGCAACTGCACCCTTGGTCTGTAATTTCAGATGTTGGTTTTTCAGATAAATTGAAAGGGATGATACACTGCTTTGGGGTCTAACGCCTGAGAAATATCACACTGAATATAGTCGTGCATAGCACCCAAACAAAAAAGGCACTTCTAGTGTCTGTCTTTATGGGGAATCTGCCTCCCACACTCATTTCCCCTTCCTGGATGACATGAAAACAAACAAATTCAGAAGTAGCGTTTGGACTGACTGAAGTTCTTTGGATTAGCAATCCGTATGTCAGATATGTACCTTACACCTTGGATCTAGGACATACATCTGACTTACATCACTGGTAAGGTGTAAAGGCCTTGGTATGCTGGCTGGACATTGGGCTATCCTCAGCAGGATATCCCAAATATAAAGAATACTGAAACTGTGATAAGGAAGGACATCATCCAATGTTGCCTGGGTCAAAAGAGAGTCATCAGTAAGATTTTTGGTCTGTTCCTTTGGATCTTTACAGAACGTTCAGGTTAACAGGAAGTGGAGGGAAGGCATAAAGGACTTCTCCCTCCCAAGAAAATGATCTACAGGCCCGAGGACAAGAAATCCTGCAGCAAAACAGCCTGAGCTGTTTGTTGAGATTGGATGCAAACAGATGTGTCTGAAGACCACCCCATTTGTCGACTATGTCAAGGAAGACTTCACTGTTCAACATCCTTTTTTGAGGTTTTTCTGGGGACCTGCTTAAAGAATTTGCCAGATCACTGTCCTGAGAAGGAATGTAAACTGCTTGTATGGACAGATTTGCTTTTATAGTTTGGTCCCACACCAGAAGAGCTATGTTTACATAGTTGGCAAGATCTCACCCCCCCCTCATTTACTTATATACCATGACAGTCGTGCTGCCTTTTAAAATCCTGAGTACCTGAATTCCACGACTGAGAAAGTATAACAGCCTGAATGAGTGGCCTTACTTCTTTCACACTGATGTGTTCATTCCTTTGTTTGGGAGTCAATTGGTTCTGAATTACCAAGGGGTTTATTCATGCCCCCCAAGCTAGATACAATGCACCTGTCTGAAATTACCGATTGGGAAAAGTTAATTTAAAAGGCAATCCTGAATTCAGCTGCACCTAAGAGATCGATCAATGTAATTCTCTTTTTAAAAAAGGAAGTAGTGGGATCTGAGTGTCCATTGGGTGGCAATGTTGAGACTTGAAACCCAGAATCCAAAGAATTTCCCTTGCAGGACAAGATCAAAGAGGAAAAAGGGACTGGAAATACACAGAGAGGTTATACACTTTCTTGAGATGCTTTAATGGGTCTCCCTGAGAGGTTGCCTGTATGAGAACGTTCTCAAGGTAAGGAAATAATTGTATTCACAGAGTGATGCAAAAGGTGATAGCCGGTGCTCGACACTTTATGAAAATCCTGGGGGCTGTAGAAAATGCAAAGGATAAAGCTAAGAACTGAAAATGTAATGAACAAACCAAGAACCTGAGGAACTTCCAGTAAAAAAGGTGAATGGGAATGTGAAGGTAAACATCCTTCAGATCCAAGCATACCAGAACAGCTCAGGGTAAGATGAAGGGTAAAACAGTTCAAAGGAAAGTACCTTTAGAAAGATACGAGGTGAGAAGTTCAGAATGAGTCTCCAGTCTCCTTTTCTAGGTAGAAAGAAAAGTCTGGAATAAAAGCATTTTCCTAAATTTTGTGGTGGTACAGAGTCTAAGGTACCTTGGCTTAGAAGACCTTGTAAAGTAGAAGGGAGAGAAGATGAACCTGGTTGGAAGGAGAAGGTGTAATGCCTCTGAAGACTAGAATTTTCTTCCATGTCAGTTTTTAACCTCATTGAATGATAGAAGATACCCATTTGTCTGAAGTGACAAGGTGACAAGCTGGAAAGCAGGACATTGGCCTTTATGACAGCAGAAGGTGTGGACCAAGGGTGAAGGAGGTGGCAGAAATTAGGCAGGCTGATTTGTCTGGAAAGGGAGGTTTTTCAGACTTGGAGTCTCTCATAGGCTTGTACTAAAATCTTTTCCTAGAGATCTTTCGGCCTTTCTGAGCAGATTTCAGGTCTCTACAAAAAAATTAAGTGGCTTATCCAGTTACTTTAATACCTGGGAAATGAGGTAAGGAGGACCCCCACAGAAACAGCTTGCTGATTAGTTTCAGAAACCTCAAAGTTAGTCAAAGTTTCACTCAATTCACCTAGAACAGACAACAGATATTTTGTCATCTGGGTTTGATAATTCAATGCCCGGAAGATCAGTGTTGCAGACGTGTAAACCCTTCATTATCCATCCATGGCCCTGCTATCTCTGTCCGTTAGTAAGCAGACACAAGTTTGGAAGGCTTGTCAGTGGAGACAGAAAACACAGAAGGATTTGCCAAGGGATTTTTAAGATCCTCTGGCAACTTGTAAAACCTATTAGGCCTCTTAGGGACTGGAGGCCGATAGGTGAGAAAGAATTGGATGCAAATGCATCAAGAAAGGCCTCCAAAACTGGACAAACAGGAGCTGGAATGGAAACTTGTATCTCCAATGAATTGCAACACCTCTTCTACACATTAGAAGCTTGTCTAGATTCCTATTTAAAATGCTGAATCACTTTTGTGATGGTTTCACCAAAGGGAATTTCCTCAATGGGAGAGTCAGGGTATAATGCATCTTCATCACCTGAAGCCATTTGACTTGAAGAAAGAATCTGAGATGAATATGCTAGAGAATGCTCATCTGAAGTATAGTCTTCCTTTTCTTAAGAAGAGGATTCACGCCATCTCTTTTGGGGGGAATGAAGAGAAGAAACTGAAATAAAGGAAGGTGGTTTGAGAGACAAAAAGGGCTTGTACAGGCCCTGTGAAAATTCCATCCATTCCTTTTCTTGACAAGTCTAGGAAGGAGAAACATTCTTTGTCCTTAGTTTCCTCTTCTACTTCTTAGGGGGCAACATCTGCTTCAACAAAACATGGGAGATCTGACCCCTCGTGTACCTCAATCAAGGATCCAGGCTCCTCTTCCCTAACCAGGATTTAAAGTATGCATTCCAGTCCCTTGGAAATAATAAGCCAAGGTTCCCCCCTTCTCAACCATATCAGTATGATCAGTCATATCAGACGTGTGAGAATCAGGTAACATACCCACCTTGGGCAGGGTCTCAGGAGCCCTAAGCAGTAATCAGGCATTCCCTGGGTTGCTGCAGTACCTCGGCTGGTACAGCAAAGTCCAAGTGGTCAGATTATTATTCAACCCTAGACCTTTTTAATTTCTTTCCTGGAGCAAGCAGGATGTCAGATGCCAAGGGTTCTGCCATTTTGGATTGGGCAAGGTGTTTCAAGTGTTGGATTTCTAAATAAGTAATGAGGAAAGATGACTATGTAGGGTTCTTGTAACCAATGACTAACAATTCTTGTAGGTTCAGCCTCAGGATAATAAAAGCACTGGAACTGGAGGTCCTTATAAGGAAGGAACAGTGACCTAAGGAAGGACATCGTATGTATGTAAACGTTCAAGGCGTTTAATACTGCCACTTAAACAATAATGAACACAGATATTTTATTAAAAAAATAAAAAGACTGGCATTGGTGGGGATAGCTCTCAGATAAGAGGGGAGTTCTGACCCCTGTACATAAAGGCTGTAAAATGTATTGTAACCAGGTAGAAAAATGATACTCAGGGTAGACATGTTACAACAACAAACAGGGAAGGGTAACAAGAGCAGACATATATACCCCCCCAAATAAAGGCGATTCTGGGAAATGGTGGTAAGCCAACAGGGTACACTACTAACAGGGGACGAATGATACATAACAACAACTGGAGCAGATGTTTCAGGTGCTCCTCAGCAACACAAACTAATTAGGAAGGCAGATTCTTAGGGAGATACCTGAAGGTGTTTGGTCTGAAGGATGCAATGGAGAGTGTATGGAAAAAGTATTACTTTACATATCTTCCTCAACAATATGGGAACCAGGAAAGACTAGACAGATTATATATTTCTGTAGAACAAGGAGAAAATCATAGACCATGAGATAAGCCAATTAACCAGTAGTAGTTTCAGATGTAGATAAGGTAGCACAGCCACCTTTAGTGCCAGAGGTCCAGAAGACTGTGGGTTCTTACTCACACTTCAGATTACTGGATTGCTAACACTACAGTGAGGCACGGGGGGGCTGTGTACTTTTGGATGACGTGTTAAACCTATGTCTCATCTACTTGAATTGGTGGTAAAAGATCCCAAGGTACCTACTGAAAAGAGCTGGGGAGTTCTCCAGTGCCCTGGTCAAACTTCCCAAAGTAGTCAAAACACCACCTCAGGTCTCCCCTGAAAACAGGCCATTAGCCTTGTGGGACTAACCCAGTGGACAAAGGATAGATAAATGTCTTTCAGCTTTTCCCGGTTAGGGTCGCCACAGTGGAACACCGGTCCGCTTATGACTGGCAGTAGATTTTTACGGTGCTGAGGTGTCAGCCCGATGCCCAACCTTCAAAGAAGGCACACCCATTCATAAATTACTTAATTGCTTCATTAATTAATTAAAATAACCATTATTAAACCATGCACCAATATTACAGATAAGAAAGGTTTCCAATGGCACAAGCTTAAAGCACTAGCGTTTTCCATTCCAGCTACTAAAGAGCAGCTTCAAGAGCTGGACAGCCGGAGCACTTGGGCAGCAGTTATTGGAAGTGAAAGGGGGAGACATAAGCTTAGCAGGTAGATGGAAGAAACTTAAGATCAACTAGGGACATAAAAATAGAGAACGTATTGCAAAATATCAGGAATGAATAGAAAAAGTAAAAAAATATTAACAAAAAGGGAAAATATGTTAATGAAATGGGAAAAGAATGAGTGGCAGAAGGCAAAGAAACAAGTTGAGGAATATCTGGAGAGAGTTAACAAGCAACGCAAAACAGCTTTTGTCGAACTGTATTTTGATTCTAATGCTAGCAATACAAAATATTACTGAATAAATTAAAGCAGCAAAGAGTGGAAAGGAGTACACTGAAAATGAAAGCCCTGGACACAGGAAAAATACTTACAGAAATCAGGAAGATTTTAGAGATATTACACGGATATTAACAGAGAATACACCAGTCAGAACAGTGGGCAGAGGAAAAGGCAAGGCTAACCAGGGGATTTCTGGATGAAATAACAGCTCCAAAGCTCAAAGGGCCAAGAGATTGTTTGACGCAAACATTGGCAAGCATGGAAATAAATAATATAAAACAGAAATCTGACATGGCAATAAGGCCCTGTACATCGCATTTCAGCAAAATGCCCACCAGGTAAGCAAGACAACTGCAGAGCAGAACCTTACAAATGGATGTCAGCAGTAACACTTTTCTGGACCTCACTTACAGGTGGGCTGTACCAGAAACAGACCTATTTGCCTCTTTGAGCATTAGTCAACTGAAGAAATTCTGCCAGAGAGCACCTTGCAAAGAACTCTGGACATTTGTCAAACATATCAAACAGACCTGCTTAATTGAATAAGTAACTGCTTAAAGATTTGTTTATCCAGAGTTTTGATTATGGGACATATGTTTGCTATATGACATGACACTCGGAGGATCCTCATAAGGGGCATGGCTTGACTGAATATGTACACAAGGTTGCTAAGACTTGGCTGAACATTTTAGGTTATTTTACGTGTACAGTTTTGCAGTAGAGTCTTTTTTATCTAAAATGTGTTGGTCTTATATACTAGAAGCTAATTTGAAGGGGAAAGGGGGTGGTGTATTTAAGCTGTTTGCTCTTTGGCTGTTGGTAAGTGGCACCTCCCAGTATCTCCTGTCAAGGATAGTGTCAAATACCTGCCATCCCCTGGCTTCACTACAAACTCATCAGTTCTAGACATGGGGCAGCTATCAAACTTTGAAATGCTATTCCATTTCCTAAAGTCCTTACAAAACCCATTACTTCCATCAGGTTTAGAAACTCACACTATTGGGCTGCTGCAGTCATTACGAAACTCTAAAAATGCCTAGTTTGTGCATTATCTGATCTTCTTATCTTACTAATTCTGTGAGTCTGCTGCGCTACAAAGTACTGGTCTAACTCTCACCCCAGGTGTTGTCTTTCTATAATGCTCAATCAATTTAGTTCTCAAAGTTATTTCTGAGGCCACTCCTTTACTTCTTAAAAAAATCTCTCTTACTGCCTGTGTACTTTCAACAAGGATTCCTGTAGCTGGCCTTCAGGTAGCAACTGCCTGGTCTTTTTCTTAGAACTTCAGCCTACAAGTTCTCTGCAGAATTCTCCATTTTATCCAATGGCTTAAGCACATTAAAGTGATAAAATATATTCTTTCTCTTGTCGGGCATGCCTTGCTATGGGCACTACCAGATTAATCTATAATGCAAACTAACATAGTGCTCTACTACACTTTTAAATTGTGTCTTTTTTTCTTCCCAAGTTTCTTAGTAATGTCAGACCTCAGGTGCCTAACATATATGGCTAAACCCAGTTAAAGCTTGTGTCACCTTTATATAAGGGGTTAAACTTTTAAATCAAAATAGGTATGAACATTAAGTTCACTACCATCTTCCCCTAAAGCCTTAGCAATATTCTTTCCCTCTCTTGCTGTGCTTTACATATCAGCTTTCCATTGTGTCTTTTTAAAGTTTACATGGCTAACTTTCAGGAGCATGTCTCAATGTGGAAGGCGCAGCATCTATCTACAAATACGGAGAAGCAGCTTCTCCCAAGTCTTCCCCCTCAAACGGTAGTTCTAACCGAGGATGGCACTCTGCTTTACTTTCTTGGCTATCAGCACAGGCCTCGAGTGCTTTCTCTTTAGGGTTGCTGGCTTACTATTCCAGTCTGAGTGGCTACCACCCTCTTTCGTTTTCCTTCCTTACATTACCCTTTCTCTGCAAAGGTCATCTTACAATAAATATTACTATCAAGTTTTACTTTTCGTTAAAGTAAAGAGATTCCTAAGAGTCCAAATTTAACTACATTCTTTGATTTAGACTAGAAGAAACCAGGAAACCAGTTCATAACTCTGCAGGCTTCTACTTGTCTTCCTTTATGTACTTATTTGTTTTGAAGGTCCTCATTCAAGTGCCTTTCTTTCTCTAGGTGTGTCTAAGTTTGAGCTAACATTTCTTGTAAGACTCTTATGCTTTGTGCTGACGTATTGCTTGTACTGATTTTAACTTCAGAATTAGCTATCAGTTCATCTTCAGTTCATATACTGTCATCTTCGACAGTTTCGGGTATTTATTGTTCTATCATTGAGCCATTCTTCTGACAATACACAATTTATTTTTAAGTGTCTGAGTACAACCAATTCTGTCTCTCTCTGAATTTTCTAGGCCAATTCCCTTCTCCTGTTTTTGATTATGAACCTCTATGCAAGTGTCACACCCTGCTCCCTCTCTCTTTTTCTATCCTGAATGGGTGTGTCAGCTTGCCACATGATGTCTATAGTCTCCCTCCTTCCACAGTGCCTTAAAATGGGGGGAGGTCATTCCCTAATACTAAATCAAGCTTTAAACCTGAAGTTACAGCCATAAGATGCAACAGTTTCCTCAGAATGATCTGAATTTCTATATGGGAAGGAGATCACTCTTTTTCTGACAACCTGAATGCATATTATACCACTTTTTGATCACTACTAATTCTATTCTTACATACGAGGGAAGTCTTCACAAGGGTATGATTAAAACCCCTCGTCCTTTTAAACATACAATGTATCTTGCTAACTTGGTTGTAATGGTGACACTTTCATTTTTTTACACTTCACTGGCAGTATTGTCATATTACTTGCTGGATTTTTGCACACAATGCATTTCTTAATGCCATTTTAGTCCTAGAAACAAATACATTTTAATCATTATGTCATTAGCTAATAAGAATTCTGCTAAAGATACTAGCTTCCCACTGTTCTAGGTGTACCTCTGCAGTATCCATTTTCTTATTTAATTGGGCAAAGCTCTTTTAAAATTGTGTGCTGCCAAACATTCTAACATAGTTGCTTTGCTGTTGCTACTGGGTTAATGCCACAGTTTTAAATTTAGCTTTAAATCACACATCTGTGCACTTACCAGATTATCGACATTAAAATGTCGTTATGGGATTTTATTGCTTGTACTGCAGTGGGTTATACCAGCCCTCATAAATCACAGCCCACGTGCTAAGTCTCCTTTATGTCCATGTGAGTTTCAACTGCCTACCCTCTCAGCTCAGATGACCGCAGTCTTGTCCAGTCTGCTCTGCTCCAGTTCTGATTTGTGATACAGCATTCAAATGTCATTAAATAATATTCTGAGTCTTCTTCTTGGGTAAGTTCCTTCACATGCAGCACAGTCCTGGGGTTGGTTGCTCTGCTGGCCTACAGTATCAGCTGCTACTGTAGCTGCAGAAGACGTTGGTCAGTTCTTAACTGTGACTCCACAGTTTTCTATAGTAATATCCACACCAAAATCCACACATAGTAACACAAAAACATTTGCTGAGGCTCTCAATAATAATCTGTCTAAGCAACAGAGACCTCCAAAGAAGAAACGCAAGCAACCTCCATCCCCCAACACAACCCAAATGACACATAGCCCACAGACTCAGTGTGCCACTCAACCACAGCCAATAAGGCAAAACAACGTACCCAACACATTAGTTATAGCTGACTTCATAGTCAGGCACACTGATGTCCCACTCACCAGGCTAAACAAGGAGAAGGTTACTGTCAGCCTGTCAGGTGCCAGGATCCGCCAAATAACCCACGCACTCAGGTCACTCCACAACAAGTACAAATATGACTCTGTCATTGTCCATGTTGGTGTGAATGACCTGAGACGTACCTACCTGGACTACATGAAAAGAGACATGGAAGAGCTCTCCGATCTTGTAGCCCAGGTAGGTATGACCTTAGCCCTGAGTAGCAATCTGCCATCGCCCAGAATGATACCGCAGTACAAGGACAAAATGATTGACTTCAACAATTGGCTAAGCTTCTGGTGTCATTCTAAGGGGATCCAGTATCTGTCTGCTTGGGATGACATTGTCGACAGACCATGATGCTTTGCAACAGATGGCCTGCACCCGTCACCCCTGGGATTCCGGATACTGGCTAAGGCTCTTGCAGCCCCTATAGTGTCTTTTTTAGGCAAGGTTCAAATGACAAATTCACCACCGTAACAGAAACAGGCAAGCAAAAACTGAGGGTAATGTTACTCAATACTAGAAGTCTAAATCTCAAAATGCACTCACTCGAGGCACTCCTTAAAATGGAGAACATCGATATCTTGCAGTGACTGAGACCTAGTTCAAGGCTCCAGAGAGCACCCCTGCACAACCAGGCTATAACTCATACCAAACATTTTGGCCATGTAACCTGGACCGAAACACCAAATGTGGAGGTGTGTCCATATTTATTAAGGATATCCACACCTCCAGGCTACTTGCTCAGCATAATGCATCCAAGTTTATCCAAGTGCTACTAACTCTGGGCAAAACTGCAATCCAAATTGTAGCTTGCTACAGATCCCCCACCATGCCCCAGGATTCCCACTCCTCTTTTCTTGATGTACTGGAAAATATTAGGCTTCAACCTAACACCTTCATAATGGGCGACTTCAACTAAACCACAATTAACTGGGAAAACTACTCGTGTACCAACTTCTTAGCTCAATGCTTTCTGGAATTTATAAACTCCAATGCCCTGGATCAACTTATCCACACCCCCACCAGGGGCAACAATATCCTAGACCTAGTCATTACCAACATGAGTGACCGGTGTTCCACACCTGAAGCCAACTCCTCGTTGGGCTGATCCGAACATAAGCTAATCACCCTTGATATCCACATCCCGCCCCCACCCCCCATTAAGGAAAAACGGTAAAAACTTTCTTCAAAGCCAACTTCATGCTTCTTAAGACAGAAGTGGTGAACTTCATGACACCCATGCAGATGGACAATACAGTTACAACTGCTGAATCCTACACAAATGCACTCTATAAGCACTTACACGAATGCATGGATCGTGCTATCCCAAATAGAACTAAGACACTATCCTCCAAAAAAAAGGAAGCCAATCTGGTTGTCCCCTGCCATAAACAAACTGTACAACAGAAGGAAGAAACTTTTGCAAAAGAGAGTAAAATCTCATGAGTGGAGGAGCTCCCTGGTCAGCCTCAGTAAGAAGCTGAGATCCCTTATAAGATCCACCAAAGCTAGCTACGAAAACAAAATTGCCACCAATTCTAAGGACAACCACAAAGCATTCTATAGCTATGTCAAGAATCTCGATGGCAACACCCAGATCTGGTCTGAGTTACAGCACAACTGCACGAAAATTACAGAACCAACTGATATTGACAACATCCTGGCTGATAGGTTCAGTGCTAACTTTACCCCCACCCCCACCCCCACCCCCTAAAGGGCCCATATCTATACAGGAAGAATGCAGAGTCCCTGTAATCACAACTTCGCAGGTAAAAGCTGCACTCTGTAAAGCCAAAAACCCAGCATCCATGGGACTGGACAACATCCCAGGCTGTGTTTTACACAAATTTCAGATCGAACTGGCTCCCCACTTAAGCACCATGTTCAATAATAACCTCGCATCAGGCTTTGTGCCCACTGAATGGCACACATCAACAGTTATCCACAAAGGGGGAGCCACCACTGATCCCCACCCTGTTCGGGTTTGTGAAAGGCAGATCATGCCTCCTGAACCTGATCGACTTCTTTGAGGCAGTCAACTAAGCTGTAGATGAGGGTAAGGTGGTTCACAAAGCCTATCTTGACCTCGCCAAGGCTTTCGACACCATCCCCCATTCTGGAATTATAGCTAAACTCATTAAACTAGGTATAAATCCCTACATCACAAGATGGGTTGCCAACTGGCTCACTGACAGAACCCACACTGTAAAAGTTGCAGACTCCAAAAGTGACCTCAAACCAGTGACAAGTGGAGTACCACAGGGTTCAGTCCTGGGACCTCTCCTGATTGGCATCTACTTCTCTGAAGTACAGGCTAACACAGAAAGCCTCTGGCTAATGAAGTTCGTAGATGACTGCAAACTAGGAGCCATAGTCAAGTCCCCAAATGATGTGGACATCCTACAGAAGGGCCTTGCTGAGACAGATGCCTGGTGTCAGAGCCATGGTCTCAAGCTCAATGCCAAAAAGTGCAGTGTCATCCCCTTTGGTAAAAACTCTGTACCCATGAACTACCACATAGGCAGCAATCTTCTTAACACCAAATGTGTGATAAGAGAACTTGGGACCCAGGTAGACAACAGTTTCTCCTTTGATAGTTATATCGCCAAAGCAGTCAGGAAGTACCTCTACGTGGCACACCTCATCATAAAAGGGTTCTCATCCAGGAAAAAAGAAGTCATTGTTCCCCTTTACTTGACACTCATTAGACCCATTATAGAGTACAACACCCCTTTTGGAATGTACCTCACAAGACATCTGCAGCAGCTGGAAAGGCCACAGAAGTACCTCACAAAGAGGATTACTGGCCTCAAACAAATGCCCTACGCTGACAGTCTCAGAAAACTCCAGCTTTATTCCGTAGCATATCCCCTACTCAGAGGTGATCTCTGCCTAACACATAAAGCTATGTCAAACCCAGAGCTGTTGGACATGCTACACCCAAAGAAATCCCAATCCCTCCGAGCTACATGCTCTAGGGACCTAAACCTTGTCACCACAATAAACAGGACATGCTGGAGGGATAGATTCCTGTCCCAGAGACTTCCCACAGTCTGGAACAGGCTACCCATCTATATCAAGCAAAGTTCTTCATTAGCACTCTTCAAGAAAAATCTTGATGAGTGGATGGGAAATAGGAACTACACCCGGGGATCACTTCTGTGTGTCTGTTCGACAGTGGCACACGAAAATAACTTTCTTGGGTGGCTTAAGCCAGGGAACCTTGTTGGCTAGGCTTACGTAGGCCCTTGGGCTGATAGCCTAGTACCTACCTATGAACCTATAATACATCCAAGGCTGTAGACACCAGTGAATCACAAGAGGAACACAGCGATCATTGTAGAACAGGGCACTTGCAGTGTAAATGCAGTCTGAACTTGATGCAGACATACTACGGAGAAACTAAAATTTGGGAAGTCTCTAGTCAATTGTCCATGTACACAACACAGCACAACTGTAAAGTCCAAAAAGACATGAGGCAGGACAAATGTAAAAACCTAGGTTTATTCAGTAATCCAAAAAACAAAATGTCAGGCCACTTGCCTTTGCAGTTTCAAAAGAAAGTAAAAGTTACCTTCGTAAATTTATAAGTGCTTAGTTCACACAGCCACTCTGAGGTACACGCCGTCTTCTAACACAAGAGCGCTCCATAGATCATTCCCCCCAGACCCAACTTTCAGTTCAAAAATACTATGTACTTCCCACAGGGGATACTGCACAGGCTTCATTCCATCGGTTAGCACCAAATGGGCTCTCTCACTCCATGCATCCTCGCCTTCCTTCAAATGATCGTCTATGTGAGGAACTAACTTTATGAGTTTAACCCTTCAGACTACTTCCTTTTATACCATGGCAATTGCTAATTAAGACCTGGTGATCTAGTTAACTCCTGTGAGAGTATCCCCACATGCTAAACATTTCAAGCACCAATTTAAAGGTGCATACACATTCTCCATACAATTGGATCTAGTTTAAAATGTCGACTGTGCAAAGCATCAATACTCCATAAACTTTGAACCCACATCACTGAATGTGCAAAACCCCAAAAACAACAAAATGCCTAAAACATAGTTTCTGCAAGCCCTCTGCACCCCACCACACTCACTGCTAATTAAATACATCAACTATGAGATTGCACTACAGCTGGAAAAGGGCAAAACTCTACTCCCCCTACACTGAGCTCCCAAGATAACCAGATACTGTACTGTTTCTATATTATGTATGCTTGAAGATGCAGATTCAATGTTTAAAGTGCTGATGATATGTGCACTCAATATAAAGTAGACCCATATGGGTCTATTAATTACATCAACAGACCCAAAACTCAAGATGCATACTTATGAATGCGCCAAGCAATAAACATCTTTTATTCTGCCCTGCATGCATGTGGGGGGCTGCTTCCCCCCATGCCCCTCGTTAAATTATTCTAACCTTGAGATCACACAATACTGGGAAAGGGCATGTTTCCCAATCTTAGTGATTGTGCAGTCTCACATCTTTGATTGTATTGGATTCTCCCATATTTATACATATTCTATCTATCTCCTGCACAACAAGTGGGTAAGGGCATATTCACAGACTCCATTTGAAAAGCAGCCAAAAGCCTGAAAAACAAAACAAGCCTATACCAGCATTCACTCTTCCAGACTATATAACCACACACACACACACACACACATATATATATATATATATATATATATATATATATATATATATATATATATATATACATACACACACACACACACACACACACACACACACACACACACACACACACACACACGTAACCTAGTCTGAGGAACTGTAGTTTTCTAGCCTAAATGACAATGCACACTTTCTTTATGGAAGAAGAAAGCAAAAAAGGGAAAAACTATTTGCACAGGAAGTATATTGGCATATGAATTACTAAAAGAGACTTGTTATCATAACTTCTTATGTAAGATCTGAGTCAAAGATCGCTATGCATTCTTATTAAAAATAAGAAAACAGGATTCAAGCTGGTATTACTTGTTTAAACCATAGCTGATGAGTGCTTTTGGCCTGATCTTATAGGTTCATAGGTTGGTGCTAAGCTATCGGCCCTAGGGCCTATACAAGCCTAGCCATAACAATTCCCTGGCTATTTCTTCCCACACTATTTACTTCCCTGGACCCCTGTCTAGCAGGGTGACTGACGTGACCCCCGGGGTGAATTTCCTTTCTCCCATCCAATCATCAAGGTTCCTTTTGAAGAGGGCCAAAGATGCGCTCTGCTTGACATGTATGGGCAGTATATTCCAGAGTCTGGGGAGTCTCTGGGTCAGGAACCTATCCCTCCAGCATGTTTTGCTTATTGTGATGACAAGGTTTAGATCCTTGGAGCATGTGGCTCTGAGGGATTGGGATTTCTTTAAGTGTAGCATGTCCAACAGCTCTGGGTTTGACATGGCCTTGTATGTTAAGCACAGATCGCCTCGGAGTAGATGATATGCGACAGAGTATAGCTGGAGTTTTTTAAGGCAGTCAGCATAGGGCATCTGCTTTAGGCTTGTGATTCTTTTAGTGAGGTATTTCTGCAGCCTTTCCAGTTGTTGCAGATGTCTTGTGAGGTACATACCAAATGGGGCATTGTACTCTATGATGGATCTAATGAGAGATGAGTACAGTGGGACAATGACCTCCTTTTTTCTGGATGAAAAGCCCTTACTGATGAGGTGTGCCACATAGAAGGATTTCCTGACTGTTGCGGCGATGTGGTTATCGAAGGTGAGACCACTGTCCACCTGTGTCCCTAATTCCCTCATCACACTTTTGGTGTTTAGTGTACTGTCACCTATATGGTAATTCACGGGCACATGTTTTTTTCCCAAAAGGGATAACTATACATTTCTCGGCATTGAGCTTGAGCCCATGGCTCTGGCACCAAACATCTGTTTCTGTAAGGCCCTTTTGTTCATCAGATCTCAGTTATACACATCTTTTCTATTTTCCAAACAAAAAAGTCATGCAAACTATAATGAAGGCTTTAATCCAAGAGCACAAACAGATCACATGATTAGACTAGTGGCACATGCATAGTTTGAATCTTTATTGTGATTGGTGCTGTCTACTGCTTATCAAAGTGAGCTCACTGTTGTGATTGGTGCTGTCTACTGCTTATCAAAGTGAGCTCACTGTGTTTCTGTCTGTTAATACAGACACACACACACACACACACACACACACACAGAAAACTGATCACACTACTGACCACCTGTGCACCAAATCAGTTCCATGCATGGAAAAAGGCTGGGGCAGACCATCTAGACCTCAATATTCACAGATCTGTTTTCACTCAGACTCCAAAATCAAACTGCTACCATCTTAAAAAGTCATTAACAGGCAAGAGCTTCCAAACCCAAATAATTTACCTAAATAACTGAATGAATAAATAAACATTAAACAACTGAAACATATGCCTCCAATAAAAGTACATCGCAAATTCTGAATAAAAAAATAACTGAATGGGGATCTGTGAGCAAATATGAGGTTAAGGTGGTCGACACTAGCATTCTCTTGTGTACTTGTGCACAGAACAGAGTTAACGCACAGGCAGCTAGCAATACAACTGGTCAATTTTCCCTGACCCTTGTATAATGACCATTATAGTGCAGGGTGATATGTTTGAAATGGTGCCTTAATGGCATTGTCAACTGCTTAAAGAAGGTTTTCTTGTTATCAGAGTTCAGCAGAATTAATTCTTATGAAATGAACTCACATGACAAGTGATCTAAACAGTCGGACCATAAACTCCAACATATATTTAGGAAAAATAACTATGAAAACCCTATGCAACATAACAAAAATGCTAAATGGATAAAAGCAAAAGAAACAGTAAGAAGTTCAAATGTATAGGATATGAAATGGGATGAAGTAACAGCTGGAGAAATTGAAACAAAATTAAGAAAAACTACCAAATGGAAAGCGCATGCCCAGATGCAGTACCTAACTTCTGGCTAAAAATATTAACATCTTTACATGAAGGGTTAGTCATGAGTAAGAACTATTTATATGCAGACCCCGAACAGACACCAGCCTGGTTACCAAAAGGAAAAACAATACGCCTACTTAGGAGTGAACCTGCAAGCTATCCTAAAAATTATAGACCAATAACTTAACTTGCCTTCTGACACCATATAAACTATACACTGAAACTGATGCCGACAGAGTTTATAGTCATTTAAAAGTAAACTCAATCATGGCAAAAGAACAAAAGGGTAACAAAAAAAAGTTATATGGAACAAAGGATCATTTGTTTAAGTCATAAAGAAGAATTGTAAAAAGGGGAATAATCTAAGCATATCATGGATAGACTACAAAAAAAGCATTTGACAGCATCCAACATTCATGGATAAAGGAGTGCTTACAGACGTATAAGATGCATCCTACATTGACCAATTACATTAAAGTGAGCATGAAACAGAGGCAAACCACTCTGCAGTAAAGCCATGATAAAGGACAAATTATTATTCCAGGGATAAAAATTCAAAGGGGGATATTCCAGGGTGACTCATTGTCACCACTGACATTTTGTCTTGCCCCTAACCCATTAAACTGTCTACTTAACAGATTAGGTCATGGTTACAAAAAGTTAAACTTTCTACTCCAAAAAAAAAAAAAAAAAAACAAAAGACTGCATAAATGTGAGTCACAGAGCTTTAAAAATACACTTACCGAGTTAGAGGGTGGAGAAGTTCCCGTGGAAGTCTCAGTAGCAGGGATTGCAGATATACTCGTGGACCCACCTGTTTAACAAATGTTAAATAAATAAATAAATAAATAAAGATAAATGTTAAAATATGTTAAAAGCACAGAAAACAGAACATCCCAAGTTTTTATCCCAGACTTTAAGGCTGCTGTAAATCACAACTTGTATGGTAATGTCTTGAGTGGCAGACAGTTTTTGGAACAAGAGCAGCACACTTGCTGTACACTACAGTAGTAAACCATACACCCTCAATGTACCAGCCTCAACAAGCAAATAGACACACACACACACACACACACACACACACACACACACACACACACACACACACACCCATCTACACCAGTCACACTGAGCATCGCATATACGTCACATTAAGTGCCACATGCCCCCACTCGTACACCCCCTCCATACTGATCCCACACTCCTACTTCTGCTCATCATCACACTGAGCATGACTCACCCCTATACCCCCGCACTCAGCATGCCAGACCCTTATACCCCCACACATTGAGCATGACACACCTCTATACCCCCTCACGCTGAGCATGACACACCCCTATACCCTCCTTCACTGAGCATGACACACCCCTATACCCTCCTACACTGAGCATGCTGAGCATGACACACCCCTATACCCCCTCACACTGAGCATGACACACCCCTATACCCTCCTACACTGAGAATGACACATCCCTATAATCCCATACTGAGTATGACACACCCCTATACCCCCTCACACTGAGCATGACTCACCCCTACACCCCCTCACACTGAGCATGACACACCCCTATACCCTCCTACACTGAGAATGACATCCCTAAAATCCCATACTGAGTATGACACACCCCTATACCCCCACATTGAGCATAACCCACCCCATACCTTCGTACACTAAGCATAACACACCCCTATACCACCTCACACTGAGCATGACACACCCCTATATCCCCTCACACTGAGCATAACACACCCATATACCCTCCTACACTGAGCATGACACACCCCTATAATCCCACACTGAGCATGACACACCCCTGTACCCCCTCACACTGAGCATGACACACCCCTATACCCTCACACTGAGCATGACACACCCCTATACCCCCTCACACTGAGCATGACACACCCCTATACCCCCTCACACTGAGCATTACACACCCCTATACCCCCTCACACTGAGCATTACACACCCCTATACTCTCTTACACTGAGCATGACACACCCCTATACCCCCCCTCACACTGAGCATGACACACCCCATACCCTCTTACACTGAGCATGACACACTCCTATACCCTCTTACACTGAGTATGACACACCCCTATACCTCCTCAAACTGAGCATGACACACCCTATACCCCTTACACTGAGCATGACATACCCCTATACCCTCTTACACTGAGCATGACACACCCTTATACCCCCTCACACTGAGCATGACACACCCCTATACCCCCTCACACTGAGCATAACACACCCCTATAACCCCTTACACTGAGCATGACACACCCTTATACCGGGCATGATACACCCCTATACCCTCTCACACGGAGCATGACACACCCCTATACCCCCTCACACTGAGCATTACACACCCCTATACCCCCTCACACTGAACATGACACACCCTTATACCCTCTTACACTGAGCATGACACATCCCTATACCCCCTCACACTGAGCATGACACACCCCTATACCCTCTTACACAAAGCATGACGCACCCCAATACCCTCTTACACTAAGCATGACACACCTACTGCTACCATCAACATATCTCAATTAGCTGTACACACACCCCCACACCCTTTACATAAAGCACCATTACACCTCCTCACATTGAGCAAGGCAAAGTCTTACCGGAACCAAACAAATTCTCCAATACCAATTAAAGTAGCATCTGCCTTTATACTCACACCACACTTCTGAAACAGACAGCTGCCACTCATACTAAGAAGTACTCTTCAGACCCACACCAAATATACCTACAACTTGGCACATACCAAGGCATAAGCAACTCTACTCAAAGCAATCAAAACACAGTCAGCATACCAAAAGGCACACCCACCCATACCATACCGACATTAACACTCTCACAGACTACCCCATCACATACATCAGGCAAAATACTGCAGTACACGACCACACATGGTAAATAAACACACACCACTACCCTACCAGCCATAGTGAGTAACACTATACCGTCCTTCAACCTGCAGCAAAGTCATACATATACCTCCACCCAGTTGTATCCCATCAACTTTCACAGGTGTTTAACTGCACCCATACCTTTGCAAACTGACATACATGCAGTAGTAACCCATCACCTCTCAGATTCATAGGTGGTTAACTTCACCCAACCTTCTGCAAACTGACATATACCCAGTAGTATCACATCACCTCTCATAGGTGTTTATTAGGCTATCAACCACAAGGGCCTTTTTAAGCCTATCCATGCATCCCAAATCTCTGACAAGTTCTTGTACCTTTGATAAGTGTAAGCAGGGGCTTGGAAGATTAAACGTATACAGGCAGAGGCTTGGGAGAGGAACCATTCCTGTGTCCATTAGAGACATAGGTGCCAAACCAGGGATAAATGTTCTGTTCCACATCCACTTGTCCAAGTCGCACATGAATTGGGTTAGGGAGGAACTCTACTTCAAATGGCTGGGGAGCATATTCAACTGAAGGGGTAGTTTCTGGGATAGATACCTGCCTCTCCAGCAGGTCCTATTGATTTTGTGATTTCACCAGGGTGCCTTGTTTTTTTGAGTTAGTTCTGTACTTCTTCCTGGTGGGCGAAGCTGCCTCTATGCAGCTATTAACATGTATATGGCTTCTGTGAACAGTTCCATGTTGTATACGGTTTCTGTGAACATTGCCATGCAGGCAGCAGTGCTCTCAGGGTTTATGGGGGCTTGACATTTTGGCAGGTTATCAGTTAAGAGCAAGAAGTTAGCCTTAGAGTAGTTCCTGAATATTCCAGGGTTAGCTGGGGTTCCAGGTTTTAATTTTACTTCATAGAAGATCATTTTGTGGTCTTAGCTTACCAGAGAAGACATTACACTAGGGGGTGTGCAGCACTCTCCCATATTAGTGATGACCAGATCCAGTATGGTTGCACTGATGGTTAGTGTATTGCCTATCTAGTCCAGAGAGTTTATGTTTACAAATTCCAGGAATCTCTGCACCTGTACTTTTGGTGTCGTACAGGATTCCCAGTTTATAGTGGGGTAATTAAAGTCACCCATTAATAGACATTGGTTTGGATGCTGAGTGTTTCCAACAAGTTTAAATATGTGGTATGGGTTTCTGGGCCATCCGGGGGATTTATAGATTGCAAGGAAGTGGCATAGGGTTTTGCCTATACTGATTTGAACATTGAGAAGTTCAAGTGCATTGTCCTGTTTGACCAGCCTTGATGTATATTTATTTATTTACTTTTGTTTTAAACATCTTTATTGAATTATCGATTGTGATGCAGGAAAATTTACAATTATATGAAAGTAATCAAACTGTATTAAGCTGACGTTTACAAAAATTATACTTTGCATATATTGCTATACATCATATAACCTAAGCAATATTACATAAATTATTCAATTTCTGTCCTTTTTTAAACAAGAAACATCTTTATTAAACCATCACTTACGACACAGATAATCATACATTTATGCAAATTAAAACAAACCACACCGACACAGTCCTAGTTGCAGGCATTTTACATCACAAACCATACTGATACACTCCCAGGTGCAAACATTATAAGTCACTTATAATCTACCCAATAATTTTCAGTCAATTAGATAGCCCATTTAAGTCCTGCCCTCTTTTAAACCTCATTCCTCCCCTGTAAGTATTGTTCACACAATTCTTATTTTGTTCTATGTAGTTTGCTCCTATCCTTTTATAAATATCTCAATTCTAACTATATTCATTACTTCAACTATAGTTGGTTTAGATTTTGATTTCCATTGTCTAGTTACTGCTTTTTTGGCAGCCGCCATAATTAGACACAAAAAGGCCTTACTATGTCTAGGCAATTCTGATTCTGTATCATAATTCAGAAAACTCATCTTCCTCATCACACCAATCTGCCCACCCAGCATCTCCAAGAGTGCATTCTACAGGGAATCCCTGAAGTCCACCAACTCACCACACTCCCAGAAAATATGTTCCTAATTACCTCCTTAGTCCCTGTCACACCTCCAACATTTGCTATCTACCAGAGGAAAACTTCCCTGGAGTCTATTTGTTATTACACTCTTAACAATCTTGTATGCTTAATAATTATAACCATAAGTATTCTTGTACACAGCATTTTACTTTCACGTGCTATAATGTTTCTAATCGCCATGCATGCTTTTCCTGCTTTGTTATTCTATGTATGTTTCTTGTCTTATTAATCTGTACACTAAGTTTACTTTATTGTATGTATTTACTGAGGAGCTTGTCTCCCTGTGTCTCCACTGAAAAAGGGCTCTGTCCCAGCTGGACTAACCCGGTCAACAAATGTCAAATAAATAAATTAAATAAATAAGTAATGTAAACATTTACAAGCAAAAATCCTAAACCTTTGTTGCATATTTGGGAGACATACATGCATTATCCCACTGTTTCTTTGTGAATTGCTTATCCAATCTCTATTCCTAATCCTTTCTAACCTATTCTGATTGACTCTTACAGTTATCATGCAATATTTTACATGCTTTACTGATTCTTCCTTTTATAACAGCAGCTTCTGTTCTAGATTCTACTATAAACTCTACCAGTGCTAGTCTTTCATTTAGGATCCCCCTATTTATTTTTCTTTGCCTGCACTCTGTCAATCCTTGATAGGGAAGGCAATCTCTAACCTGCAGTCCAAATAAATACTTGATGTCTTCCCAGTCTATCATCTTTCTCTCTCTAGTTATTTGCTCCCAATACCTTGGTTCCTTTGCCAGTTTTCTCCAATAAATTCCAGCCCCCTCTTGCCTATTATCTACATCACTAATTGCAGTCATCCCTACTGGCAGAAAGAACGGTTGTGTAAAATCTTACCATAACTACAGATGTTCTTCTGTTCCATGTTGCAGTATTCATAACGTGGGTGAGATTCAGGCTAGGTGACCCAAACGTCCGGCCAGTATACCAAAGATTTAAGCTGCTGCAAGGTATGTGTAACGTTTCACATAGAACAGCCGAGCATTGGCCATAAAAGTAATGTCTGCACATACCATTCTCAGAACTGAATGCCCCAGTCAGAACACCAGTCCAAGAATAAGAGGTAAAAGGAAAAAACATATACATATCTAAGGAGGAGCATGAACCAAGTGGGAAGGAGGTTGGGACAGAATACTACAACATGGAAGAGAAGGACATCTATGGTTATGGTAAGATTTTACACAACTATTCTATGTCCTTCTATACTCATGTTGCAATATTCCTAACATGAGAGAGAATACCGAAGCTTGTGAGTGAGAAGGGATTGGGGGAGCACAATAAGTGTCCACAAATCCATGCAGAATTGCTCTAGCAAATCCTGCTCTGGATCTGGAAATAGAATCCAGTTTTAGTGCTTTGTGACGGTATGAACAGAGGACCAAGTAGCTGCCTCTAGGATAGAAGCAGTGTCCAATACTTTAAAGAAGCTCCAGAAGAGGCCACTTGCCCTAACTGAATGGGCCTTAACAGAGGAAGAAAGAGTTTTTCCCCGGAAGAGAGATATCAAAAGGTAATTGCCTTTGAATCCAAGATGAAATAGTCTGTTTTGAGACAGGTTTACTCGGCGTCCTTAGATGAAAGGAAACAAACAATTGCTCAGCCTTTCTAATGGGCTTGGTCTTGTTCAGATAAAAGCCAAGTTGTCTGTGTACATCTAAAGTGTGCAGCACCCTCTCACTGGAGTGTTGAGGAGAAGGGAGGAAGGTGGGTAGAGGCGGGACAAGTCATTAATCACTTTAGGAATGAAGGAAGGGTTGGTATGCAGAGTCACTCTGTCCTTGTGGAAAACCAAAAAAAGGTGAAAAGCCATTAAAGCTTGGAGTTCTGAAACTCACCTAGCAGAAGTAATGGCTACAAGTGAAACAGCTTTTCAAGTGCAGAATTTCAGGGAAGAGAAAGCGGCAGCTCGAAAGGAGTTTAGGTCAGGTTTTCCAAGACAAAAGTTAGGTCCCCAGGAGGAGCAACAATTTTTCTGGGAGGCCTAATGTGAAGGAAGCCTTTTAAGAAAAGTTTGACCTTTAATCTAGAAGCTAAGAGGGGAAACAAAGGCAGACATGCAGAAATGGCAGACAAATGGGCTTTAACTGAAGAATAAGCCAATCCAGCCTCGAGCAGTTCACACAAATAAAGGACTACAGGGATATCCACTGAAAATGGATTTAGTCTCTTATTAAGACACCAGATGGAGAACCTCTTTCATTTGTACAAGTAGGATCTCCTTGTATTAGGTTTCCTGGCATCCTGTAGGACTAAAAGCACATCCTCAGAAATAAGGTGTCTGAAAGGAATCAGGAGCCTATCACCCACAAGTTCAGGTTCAGTGTTGCCAAATGTGGGTGAATGAGAGATCTCGTCTTGTGCGAGTAGATCCACACTGTGAAAACTAAAAGAAAACCCCAGCTAAGCTAGATTTTCCACAGTGTGATTCCTTAAAACCTCTTCCATTAGAGATAACATGGGATGTATGCAAGTGACCCCTTAAGGACATCAAGTGTTTCAGCTATATGATATTTCTGAATGCCCGCAACTTTTTTTCCTTTTTAAGTCTTTTATGGACAAATTCAAGTAATGTAATAACCTCTTTGAAGAATGGGCAGGACCAATTTTTCTGTGGTAATGCTTAACCAAACTGAAAGGAGTGAGAAAGGTGTTGGGAAAGGGAGATATCTGAGGAGGTCACCAGGTAGTCACAAACTACCTGGCTTGTCTGGAAAAGGAGTCTTTTGAGTGAAGATGATTGAGACCTAGGAGACGTCTGCCTACGTGTGGTCTTCTTGTGTTTTTGGAAAGGTGTATGGGTCTTTTTCCTAACAAAATTAGTTCTCAAGGAGTAGTTCCTATGAAATTTAGGAACTGCAGAGGCAAAACTATGTTTAAGCTCCTAAATTCTTTTCTTTTCTCTTGAAGGGATTTGAAGAGAGCTGCAGTATTAGAGCCAAAACGAGCAGTGTTGTCCAGAGGTGCATCCATACTCTTTGCCTTGAAATCCTCAGGCAAAGGTGGCAAACTCAGCCAGGAATATCTCCGGAGGACTGAACCAGATGCTTCTGATCTAGTATACACTTCTGCTGCATCATAACTGCACTTACTGAAATGTCTGGTAACACAGGAAGACAGAACCATAAGACAGGAAAGCTAGGTTTTTGCTGCAGAGTCTGGAAGCTCATTCAGTAACTTAGAGGCCTGAGAAAGAAGAGCCAGAACATATCTGGACATAATTAATGGCCTTGAAGGCCAGAGTGGAAGAGTTGTTGACCTTTTTCCCAATTCTCTCCATCTTTTTACTCTCTTTATTTGAAGGGAGGAGAAAGGTGGGGGGCAGTAATTTGGCAATTTTGTCAGCAGACAGGAAGATCACAGCTAGGTCTGCAAGAGGACATTTATACAGGCAACTACGGTCCTCAGAAATCTTATAAAACCTGTCTGGTCTTTTAGGAGCAGGAGGTTGAGAATCAGGATTTTTAGATGCTGCCAGAAAGGCATCTTGAAAAGCTGGCAAGACAGGAGAGATGACTGAAGGAGAAGTGCCGGTTTGTAAGCAGTCATAATACCTCTTTTGTAGCTCTGAGATCTGTGATCTTACCCACTTGAAGTTGTCCCTCATTTTGTAGATGGTTTCTCCACAGGAAATATCTTCTGCAGGAGAATCTCCGCCCATGGAATCCACTTCAGATGAGGCATATTCCACAGGAGAATCAATTTGAGGAGAGTAAGCCAGGGATTTATCAGACGATGAATCATCTTCCTCATAGGCCTCAATTTCAGCAGATGGAGGAGGGGAAGTAGGAGATGCTGGAGTAGAAGGATACAAGGTGGAAGGCCTAAGTCCCATGAAGGCATTCAAAATCCAAAAGGCTTGCCAGTCTGGGGAAGACTCTAGACTGGGAAATGCATGTTGTTTTCTCTTAAAAGGAAGGCCTATCTAAGGCTTGGAAGGAAGGGCAGCTGTAGGGCTGGGCTCTGGATCGGATGTCAGCACAACCTCAATGGAAGGACCAGGAGAGGTGCTGCGAGGAACATTAGAGGGAGCAAGCCATGGCTCCCCCTTATCATCCAAAATGGACATTTGCAACACCTTTGCAGACATGCTGGAGGAACCCTCCCTAGTGGTATCTGTATCAGTACCTGCTAATGGAGGAGGACTCCACACCGTACATACCTCTGGGTCTTCACTGGTCTCCAGAAGGATGTCTGAGATCAGAGGTGCAGCTGAACATTCAGGCCTTATCTTTTTTGGCAGCTCACCCGATGGACCAGCAGCACCTTTTATACCTAGCACTAGTCATTTCAGCCTCTAATTCTTGAGGTGTAAAGTAAGGGTAGACAGACAACTGTGAAGTGGTTTAGGGATAAATGCCTGACAAATGGCACAGGTGTTATAATCGTGATCAGACCCCAGGCAAAAAAGATGCTGGTCATGGTTGTCTTTGTGTGGAACCTGTCTTCCACAATGGCACTTGCCCTTCGTGGATGACATTAACCTCTAACACACATGCAGTAGCAAAAGTATAAAACAGATTCCCCAAAGGCGCACTTATCTGAAAGAAGATAAATTTTCAGTGATCAGACGGACAACTGGAAGATGTTGTTTCGACTGGCAGCAGAAACATTCTGGGGATGGTACCTGCAGACATCACCTTTACAGCTAATGCTCAGATGTTCTATGTGCAACATCGCATGTACCTAGCTTAAGTCTTTGGTATACTGGCCGGATGTTCAAGTTGCCTAGGCGGAATCTCCCTCGTGTTATGAATACTGCAACATGGGAATAGAAAGACAGTCTAATTTCTTCATTCTCCATTCTCATGTTGGCTTAGTTCTTAGAATACTTTCTGCTACTTTAAAGATACAATATTCTGTATGATTACTGTTATTCTCCTTAAAGGCCTGCATCCCAAATCCCACTCTCTCCTTGTTTCTTGAGCTTCCCTGTTTGCAACCACACACACACACACACACACACACACACACACACACACACACACACACACACACACACACACACACACACACACACTCCTGGGGAAGGCTGGCACAGGTTCTCCAGCTGTGCCAGTTTTCTGCCCAGTGTAAAAGGTAGTACCAGCTGCCACCACCCACTGTCCAATTATTACTGTGCATTATTATCCAAATGGTAAGTGTGACTGAATAGTCAAGGCTTATTAGAGTGACTTGGTACAGTATCACTATATACATGCAATGTACTCTAAAACTTAAATCAACTCTACATAAAACAGCCAGAGTTGGAAGGTTTAACAATATTTAATAGTAAAAACACAAGACAATACTTCTAACTACACAGTGCTAGTCAAGTGTTCAGAGATCACAGAGAAATACTTAAAATAATACCATAGAAAAGTTCTAACATCAACATAGAAAAACAGTCTAATCTTCCTAATTCCTAGCTCTATCTAAGAGAAAACACAATTCTTAATAACTTACATATAGAACAGGCAGTGCTGGTGAGTTGAATGTTCTCAAGACAAAATGCCCAGAGCTCTCTGATTCTCTCTCTAAATTGGTAACACAGAGCTGCTTCACATGACACCATTCTTCACACTTCTCTGGTGTTCCAAGGCAAACAGAAACTACATTTACATTCTTTACAGCTGGTCAGAAACCAGAGCAATAAAGGACATTGATACATGCAAATTCTAGCCATTAACTCTGGTCTTAAAACAATAGGCAGGATTCCTCCCTCTAGACATATCAGCTACGAATTTTAACATCAAAGAGTCATGAAATGCTTGACTTTCTTTTTTGCAGTTCAATATCCAAGTCAGTCTTTTCACATTTAAGAAAACAAGCCCGTGGCTTACATTAATATTTACAAATGACAGAATTATCTACAGAATTCTATCTGGCTAGGCTGGCAGCCTTTACCTATCTTCACACCCAGCACCACCCATCCCATCATCTACACACACACACAGTACACAGACCCACCCATCCTACCATCTACATTCACACAGCCCTGCTCATCCTACTGTCTACATACACATAGTACATAGACCCATCCTACATACACATAGTACATGGCCCCATCCATCCTACCATCTACATATGCACAGTATAGAGTCCCATCCAGCCTATCGTCTACATACACACAGTCCCAACCCATCCTACCTTCTACACACACACACACACACACACACACACACACACACACACACACACACACACACACACACACACACACACACACACAGTACAGAACCACACCCATCTTACCATCTACATACACACAGTACACAGCCCCACCCATCCTACCATCTACTACATACACACAGTACACGACCCCTTCCTACCACCTACATACACACAGTACATGGCCCCTTCCTACCATCTACAAACACAAAGTACACAGCTTCATCCTATCATTTACTACACAGAGTACACAGCCCCACCCATTCTACAATCTACATACACATGGTACACAGCCTCACCCTTCCTACCATCTACATACACACAGTACATAGCCTAACCCATCCTACCGTCTACATACACACAGTACACAGCCCCATCCCACCATCTGCATGCATACAGTACACAGTCCCACCCATCCTACCATCTACAAACACAAATCATCCTACCTACTACTACACAGAATACACATGCTCAACCGTTCTACCACCTACATGCGCAGAGTACACAGCCCTCCACCCATCCTACAATCTACATACACACAGTACACAGCCCCATCCATCCTACCATCTACATGCACGCAGTACACAGTGTCACCCATCCTACCATCTGCATACAGACAGTACACACCCCTACCCATCCTACCATCTACATACAAACAGTACACAGCCCTGTCCATCCCACCATCTACATACAGACAGTACACAGATCCACCCATTCTACCATCTACATACACACAGTACACAGTCCCACCTATCCTACCATCTACACACACACACACACACACACACACACACAGCCTCATCCTACCATCTTCACACACACATTACAGACTCCCTCATCTTTCCATCTACATACACAGTACAGGCCCCACCCATCCTACCATCTACATACACAATGTACCCAGCTCCACCCATCTTATCAACATACACAGTCCCATCCTACTGTCTACATTCACACAGTAAACAACCCCATCCATCCTACCATTTACATACATCCATTACACAGTCCCATCCTACCATCTACTACACACAGTACACAGGCCCGCCCGTCCTACACCTACATACACACAGTACACAGCCCAAACCCATACCTACCATCTAAATACACACAGTACACAGCCCCACCCATCCTACCATCTACATACACACAGTACACAGCCCCATCCTCCTATATACTTACACAATACCCACCTCATCCCATTATGTACACACTGCACACAGCCCCCATGCTACCATATACATCATGCACTGTGCAGAGCCCCATCCTGCCATACAGCCCCTCTCCTACCATATTCACAACACACTGCACACAGCCGCATTTTACCATGTACACCACACACACCGCTCACAGTCTACATTGTACATCACACGCTGCACACTGCCCCATCCTACCATGTACACCACACACTGCACACAGCACCCATCCTACCATGTACACTGCACACAGCCCCCATCCTACCATGTACACCGCACAATGAGCACAGCCCCCATCCTACAATGTACACCGCCTCTGCACGCAGCCCCTAATCCTACCATGTATACTACACTCTGCATGCAGCCCCAATCCTACCATGTACACGACACTCTGCGGACAGTCCCTATCCTACCATGTAAACCACACACAGCTTTCATCCAATGTACATTGCACACACAGTCCCCATCCTACCATGTACATTGCACACTGAGCACAGACCCCATTCTACCATGTACACCACAGCCCCCATCCTACCATATACACCACACACTGCACACAGCATCCATCCTACCATGTACACTGCCCACTGTACACAGCACTCATCCTACCATGTACATCTCACACTTAGCAAAGCCTGCATTCTACCATGTACACCATACACTGAGCACAGCCTCCATCCTACCATGCACACTGAGCACAGCCTCCATCCTACCATGTGCACCTCACACTGAGCACAACCCCAATTATACCATGTACACCACAAACACAGCCCCCATCCTACCATGTACACCACACACTGCACACAGCCCCATCCTACCATGTACACCACACACTAAGCACAGCTCCAATTCTACCATGTACACCACACACACAGCCCCATCCTACCATGTACACCACACACTGCACACAGCCCCCATCCTACCATGTACACCACACACTGCACACAGCCCCATCCTACCATGTACACCACACACTGAGCACAGCCCCATCCTACCATGTGCTCCACACTCAGGCAGAGCCCCTAAATTCTGCCATGGACACCACACATTGAGCATAGCCCCATCCTACCATGCACACCACACATAGCCCCCATTCTACTATGTACATCGCACACTGCACACAGTCCCCATCTTACCATGTACATCCCACATTGAGCACAGCCACCATCCTACCAAGTACACCACAGCGACAGTTATCCCACTCCACAAAGGGGGAGCCACCACAGACCCCAGAAACTACCACTCCATTAGCCTAATGAGCCTGGTCTGCAAGGCTATGGAGAGCATCATCATGGAACTTATAAACAATGACATTGGTAATCTCCAAACTCAGGACCCCACCCAGTTCAGGTTTGTAAAAGGCAGATCATGTCTCCTAAACCTGATAGACTTCTTTGAAGCAGTCACCAAAGCCATAGATGAGGGTAAGGTGGTTCACACAGCCTATCTAGATCTCGCCAAGGCTTTTGACACCATCCCCACTCTGGAATTATAGATAAACTCACTAAACTAGGTATAAATCCCTATGTCACAAGATGGGTTGCCAACTGGCTCACTGACAGAACCCACACTGTGAAAGTAGCAGACTCCAAATCCAGCTTCAGACCAGCAACAAGTGGAGTACCACAGGGTTCAGTCCTGGGTCCTCTCCTGTTTGGTATCAACTTCTCTGAAGTACAGGCCAACACAGAAGGTCTTTGGCTAAAGAAGTTTGCAGATGACTGCAAACTAGGAGCCATATTAAAACTCCAAAAGATGTGGACATCCTACAAAAGGGCCTTGCTGAGACAGATGCCTGGTGTCAAAGCCATGGCCTCAAGCTCAATGCCAAAAAGTGCATAGTCATTCCTTTTGGTAAAAACTCAGTACCCATGAACTACCACATAGGTGGTAGTCTACTTAACACCGAAAGTGTGAAAAGAGACCTTGGGACGCAGGTGAACAGTAGTCTCTCCTTTGATAATCACATCGCCACAGTAGTCAGGAAATCCTTCTGTGTGGCACACCTCATCACAAAAGGTTTCTCATCCAGGAAAAAAGAGGTCATTGTTCCCCTCTACTCATCACTCACTAGACCCATTATAGAGTACAATGCCCCTTTTGGTAGGTACCTCACAAGACATCTGTAACAACTGTAAAGGCCACAGAAATACCTCACAAAGAGGTTTACCGGCCTCAAAGAGATGCCCTATGCAGACTGTCTCAAAAAACTGCAGCTTTACTCCGTTGCATATCGCCTACTCAGAGGCGATCTCTGCCTAACACACAAAGCTGTGTCAAACCCAGAGCTTTTAGACATGCTCCACTTAAAGAAATCCCAATCCCTATGAGCTACACACTCTAGGGACCAAAACCTCATCACCACAATAAACAGAACATGCTGGAGGGATAGATTCCTGTCCCAGAGACTTCCCATAGTCTGGAACAAACTACCTATCTATATCAAACAAAGCTCCTCATTAGCACTGTTCAAGAAAAATCTTGATGATTGGATGGGAGATAGGAAATTCACCCCAGGGATCACTTCTGTGGCTCTGCTCAACAGTGGCACAGGAAAATAATTTTCTTGGGTGGCGAAAGCCAGGGCACCTTTGGCTAGGCTTATATAGGCCCTAGGGCTAATAGCCTAGTACCTACCTATGAACATACTGAGCACATCCCCTATCCTACCATGTACACCAACCACTGAGCACAGCCCCCATCCTACTATGTACACCACACATTGCATGCGGCCACCATCCTACCATGTACACCACACAAGCCCCCATCCTACCATGTACACCACATACAGCCCCCATCCTACCATGTACACCATACACAGTCCCCATCCTACCATGTACACCACACACAGCCCCCATCCTACCATATACACCACACACTGCCCCCATCCTACCATGTACACCACACTCTGCACAATGCCCCATCCTACCATCACACACAGCCATATCCTACCATGTGCACCACACACAGTGCACAGCTCCCATCCAACCATTTGCATCACACTCAGGTACAGCCCCACATCCTACCATGTACACCAGACACTGAGCACAGCCCACATCCTACCATGTACACCACACACAGAACACAGCCTCCATCCTACCACATACACCATACACTGAGCACAGTTCCTGTCCTACCATGTACACCACACATTACACACATTTCTTAAGGACATGTCATAAGGACATTTCTTCAGTCCTTCTTGCCGCGCGGTGCCCGAAGCAGAAGCAGTTCGCAAGTGCCGGTCGGCCAGCTCCTGAGATTACGAAAATTTGGAAACCGAAGTCTTCTTGAAAGCTAAGTACCCGTTGAAACTTTTCTTGCCTCAGACCGATGTCAGACAAAGTTAATAATTGTATTTCTTGTGGGAAGCAAATACCGCATAAGGATTTCCATTCCCTCTGTATACCTTGTTTAGGCCCAGACCACAACGTCTCGGTCTGTCGCTTTTGTGCTACATTCAACAAACGCACCATTAAGAGTCGGACGGAGTTCACCCAGCATTATTTTGGGAAAGCATTTAACTATATTATGTTGTCGGATACTCAGACTCCAGTTTTGTCTAAAAAACGCAAAGATAAGGACCGACACACGAGGTCCGTGGCCTCTACCGACACCACGCCAAAGCCGACTACACGTGGTCCGGTTCTCAGCGGGGCACCTACGCAGCCCCTGACTACCGACAACACTTCTTTGGCAGTGTCTCCTGTGCCCGAGGTCGCAGGCTCCTCGGCCCACACCCCGACTACAGATACGGAAGCCACTCTTGGCATTGAAACTCAGAATGTGGACAGGTCCACCTCCACTCAAGGTGTCGTCAGACCTTCCTCTTCTTTCTCCATCAAGGCTTTCACTAAGTCTAAAGCAACCATGCACTCCAAGAGACAAGCTACACAGGGCCCATCTCCAGGCCCCATGCCTAAGAAACAGATGCTTAAAATGGCTGAGGATTTAATTACTCTTATCAAAGGTTCTCAGCCCCCACCGGACAAAATGCCCATAGTGGAGGAAGATTCCCCCTCCTCTGATCAGGGCTCCATTATTTCAGAGCACTCTGATGATCAGGAACATTCTTACTCCCCTTTTGAAGACTCTGATGTGGTGGAGTCCATCCCTTCTGTATCCCCCCCTGAGGATTACTCATTTGGGGAAACTTTGCATACCTTAAGGGAACACTTCCACTGGGAAGGCCAAGATTATTCAGATTCCAAGAAAAGGCTTAGGGAATTTCTCTTGCTACCTCAGCACAGGCCTCTGGCTATACCTCCTGTCTTGGACATCCTAGATGATGTTTACTCGGAGGCCTGCCTTAACCCGGACTCTCTACCTCCAGCTCCAGTTAAGCCTGACAGGTACTACAGGGTTCCTGACTCACACCAATTTCTATACAAAAGCCATGCTGCTGATCCAGAAACCATCTCACACATCTCCCAAGGGAGTTAAGGCCTCCACTGCTAAAAATCCATTACCTTCCGAGAGAGATTTCAGATCCTTAGAAAGGTGGGGAAAAAAGGTATATACCTCGGCTACCTTAACCATGAGGGCCTTAAACTGTCAGTTCCATATGCTAAAATACCAACAGTTTTTGTTATCACAATTGAAAAGTAAAATGTCACAACCTGAACAACCAGACTTGAAGGAGTTGCAGGATTTGATGCATAGTGCAGAACAAGTGGGTAAGCATACCTTGCAATGTGGTTTTGATGCTCTAGAGGCCTCATGTAGAGCTGCTGTTACAGGATCAGTCATACGTAGGCATGCCTGGCTCAAGGAACAAACCTTGCCTGATCATGTCAAAGCTAAATTACTAGACGCCCCTCTTCAAAAGGATGTACTATTTGGTGCTAATGCTGAGGAGGTATTAAGGAAAATGGAGGAAAAGGCTAAATCAATGCAAACTGTGAAAGAATTTCTACAGGTTCAACCCCACGCTTAGTAGAAATTGGCCTTCCAAAAACTGGTCCTTTCCTGCCACGGACAGACCCCAAAGAGGCAGATACTGGCATTTTGTCACAAAGGACAAATGGATCCTGGACATTATAAACAGAGGCTACAAATTCCATTTTCACACCCTTCCAAAAATGAGAGGCATGCCAAACCTGCCACACAATCAAAGGGCAGAGGCATAAAGGCAAATTGCAGATCTCATAAACATGAAAGCTATTCAAGAAGTACCTACGCACAAACAAAGTCAAGGTTTTTATTCCAGGCTATTTCTGGTACCAAGGAAGGGAAACGATTGGAGACCTATTTTGGACCTATCCATCCTAAACACATTTTTTCTGGTACCAAAATTCAAGATGCTCACTCTACAGCAACTTCTTTCCATGCTGGTCAAGGAGTCTTGGCTGGTAACATTGGACCTCAAGGAGGCATACCTGCATGTCCCAATCAGACAAAATTGCAGAAGGTACCTCAGATTTCTTGCAGGTTCAATCCATTATCAATTCTCTGCATTGCCCTTTGGCTTATCTACTGTGCCCAGAGTATTCACGAAATGCCTGGCATCAGTAATTGCCTACTGCAGACTTCAAGGGATACAAATATACCCCTATTTGGACGACTGCCTGATCCAAGCGGACAGCAAGAACATTCTTCTGAAACATCTGGCTTATGTAATAATGTTGTTGAACTCTCTAGGATACACAGTCAACAAAAAGAAATCAAGGCTAATACCCTCTCGGAAGATAATTTTCCTGGGTGCCAATTTGGACACAAACACCCAGATGGCCTACCTCACGCCAGAGAAGCAGGGGCAACTAATTCAATATTTCAGGGCACTAGCAAATTGCACCAGGCTGACTGCAAGGAAAATCCTGCAGGCCCTGGGATTCATGGCATCTTGCATCTTACTAATCCCATGTGCAAAGCTGCATATGAGGAAACTACAATGGTACCTGAAAAACATATGGTCTCAACACAGCCACAGTTTGGAAACAATAATACCACTAATTCCATGTCTGCAAAAGGAATTTCTGTGGTGGGTTCAAGCATGTCAAACAAACACAGGTCTTCCATTTAGCAAGCCTCAAGCAAATCAAGTCATCACAACAGACGCCTCGGACTACGCCTGGGGGGGCGCACATGACAGATCGGTGCATTCAGGGCAAATGGTCCCAAAAAGAAAAGCACCTTCACATCAATCAAAAGGAAATGTTAGCAGTAATAAATGCTATTATAGCTTTCAAGGACCTTCTACAACCAGGTCAACTATTGATAAGAACGGACAACCCCACAGTTATGTGGTACATAAACAGGGAGGAACACATTCTTACCCCCTATGCAGACTGGCCATGTCACTTTGAAACATGGCCATGGACTTACAAATGGAACTACAAGCACAGTACTTGCCAGGCAAGGAAAACACGCTGGCAGACAACCTAAGCAGGAATATGACAGATCCACACGAATGGAAATTGCATCCAAAAGTTTTTACAGAAATAATCCAAGAATGGGGAAGGCCAGACATAGAGCTCTTTGCCTCCCACAAAAATCACCAATTGACAAAATTCTGCTCAAGGATTTTCCATCCAAAGGCCTGGAGAGTGGACGCTCTCTTTCAGTTGGACATCAATGACAGTTTATGCCTTCCCACCTCTTCCTCTGCTGCCCAAAGTTCTATTGAAAACCAGAGCAGACAGACCAAAGATGATTCTCATTGCTCCGGACTGGCCAAGGCAACACTGGTACCCACTCCTGAGGAGCCTGTCACATTCCCCACCATGGACCCTGCCTCTAATGCCTCTTCTTCTGACTCAGCACAGCTTCAAAACTCTTCACAGCCAGCTAAAAACACTCAATCTAGCCGCATGGAAGATTCCTTAGCATCACAACAGGCCCTACTCTCCAAGGAGGTGCAGAATGTCATTTTGGAGGCCAGAAGGCCATCAACTAGAAAAGCTTACTCTGCAAAATGAAAACGGTTTTGTGTCTGGAATGAGAAAAAGGGCCAGGATCCTGGAAAACTGAATTTACCTCAAATACTACAATATTTGGCTGAGCTGCTAAGCAGTGGACTTTCATTCTCCTCCATCAAAATCCATGCCTCAGCCATTTCTGCAGAATACAACACTGATCCACCTTTATTCTCTCACCCTCTCTTAAGACAGTTCCTCAGAGGGGCTAAGAATCTAAGACCTCCAAGGAAACAACCAATACCTGCTTGGGATCTTAATTTCATTCTGAAAAACTGACCTTGCCTCCCTTTGAGCCAGCTGCCTCATCAGATTTGCAATATTTGTCCTGGAAAACAGCTTTCCTTCTGGCTATCACCTCAGCTCGTAGAGTTTCAGAACTACAGGCTCTCATGGCTGTCCAGCCTTTTATTATCTTCCATCAGGACAGAGTTTCCTTACGAACCAACCCGTCCTTTATGCCTAAAGTGGTATCCAGGGTAGCTTTAAATCAGGCCATACATTTACCTACTTTTATCCTAATCCTCAAAACAAAGGGGAGAGATTACTACATTCCTTGGACATCCACAGACAACTGCGTTATTATTTGGACAGAACAAAGCCTTTCAGAAAATCAGAACAGCTCTTTGTGTCCTATGCTGTAGGAGCTCAAGGAAAGCCAATTTCCAAACAGACAATCTCAAAATGGATAGCCCACTGCATACGCTTTTGCTATTCCTTTCATGGCAAAACTGTACCTACAGGCATTAGAACTCATTCCACCAGGGCCACAGCCACCTCTGCAGCTTTCCTCAGAGGAGTTCCTACCAAGGATATTTTGGAAGCAGCCACTTGGAGTTCTGTGCATACCTTCTCCAAACACTACCACCTTCCATTATACTCCAGATCTAGAGCGGGCTTTGCCACTGCAGTCTTGCAGGGCATTTTGGCTCCTCCTAGTTCCACCTAGTGCCTACCACCCCTTTCTTAGCTTTGGGATCCTACCCATCTGTTATGACTGCAGCTGTATGCACGATGAACATAGTACAGTTTTGTACCTACCATAAATGTAGATGTTCGAGTGCTAATACAGCTGCAGTCCAGGTTTCCCTCCCTCCTTCCCCTCTTGGGACAGGCCTATAGGCTAACACATCCTCATACAACCTGATTGGGGTATTCATTTATGATGTATTTGCTTGCAACTACTGTATTTTGATTATATTGCACTGCATTATTACACAAATTTATGTATTGCCTTCCTTCTGGAGGCACCTGACATCTGGGGCAAGAAAAACTGAAGAAAATGGCGTCGGCTGGTTCCTTTATACCCCTGTCGCACTGACGTCAGGGAAGAAGCGACGACAATCGACGCCGGACCTAGACTTTGGAATTCGGCTGACCGAGGACCCGCCTGACGGCAGGAGAACCCATCTGTTATGACTGCAGCTGTATGCACGATGAACATCCACTTGACCACCCTGGAAACCAAACGAAACAGAAAACAACCAAGCCCACCAAAGTGGAGGGTCTTCACTCCCCACCTCTCCTACTTAAATACACCAACTACGACATTGCACTACACAGAGGTCAGGGCAGAGTTCACCATGATGGTCAAGTGGTTCCTTTCCCTGTGAAAGGAATTTGTCAGCCTGTTGCTTCATTGAACTGCAGGTTCGGCGGATTAAGCTTGGGTAAGTTGGATTCGGTGGATCGTAGTTTCATTCAATGAAAGTAGATCCAGAATACTGTATGTGGGATGTAGTACTATGTTTAAATGGATGTCCAACTGTGTGTGTATGTGTGTGTGCATTTAAACACAGTTCAGTACTTCTGATATCTTTTTCTTAATGTTTTTAATGCAAAAGCACATAGTAAACGTACTTTAAAGTAAATTCAGCTGTATATTATGGTTGCCATCAATGGTCACATTTCCTTGGTGGACTACAAAAAGCTCATGCACTCTAATAATGTAAGGACTGACTCAAAGTCAGTGGGAATCTCTTACCATGGATCGGCATGTACCAGATATGCATTGCCCCTCTGGAAAGATGTCACAAAAAAGCATAAATTACCTTTTTTATGAACAGCATCAGTGCACCTAGATGATAGACCAGTCTCTCTTTCTGCAGTTATGTCCTGTGTGTGTGTGTGGGGGGGGGGGGGCCTTAAAATGGTAAATGTGTTGGTACAAGAAAAAAATATTTTATGATTTTTCTCTAAATGTCACAGAAATCATTGATACATTTAAGTTATCTTAACATATAAACTTTTATAAATAACCAACATTTAAAGCTTAACATTTTAATACTGTGTTGCTGCTTATGTAAACTT